>NW_027266525.1:0-123841 GCF_046630445.1 Rutidosis leptorrhynchoides | reverse complement strand
GCCGAGTTTGCTTCCAAGAAATTACTCGATCTCGATCTGGAAAGTGCAGCCGGTTACGCTCAGCTAGCAAATACTTATGCCACAATGAGCCGATGGGAAAATGTTGCCGAGATACGAAAATCGATGAAGGCAAATAATGTGGTGAAGATGCCAGGTTATAGTTGGCTTGAGGTAGGTAACGTTGTACATAAATTTAGGTCAGGTGACAGGATTCACCCCGATTTAGCCTCGATACACGAAAAATTGAAGGAACTAGAAACGAAAATGAAGTTGGCTGGCTATGTACCAAATCTTGAATATGCATTACATGATGTAGAAGAGGAATTAAAAGAGCAACTTCTATTAAGGCATAGTGAAAAACTAGATGTTGTGTTTGGGCTTATGAAGGTGCCTATTGGTTTACCGATCAGAGTTTTCAAGAATCTAAGGGTATGTGGAGACTGCCACACTGCCATTAACATTATTTCTGCAATAGAAAGAAGAGAGATCATTGTTAGAGATACTACTAGGTTTCATCATTTCAAAGATGGTTTGTGCTCATGTGGTGATTATTGGTATGTTGTAAAGCCATGCTGATAAAAGGTTGTCAGGACCGTAGACCATACTAATTCTCGGACCGCAAGTCAGAGGGATCGTCGATGAATGATGAAGGAATGTGAAATCCTACATGAGAGCTGAATTTGGAATTGCTTCTCTAATCAATTTCAATTGGAATAGGAATTCCTTGTTTTTTGATTTATCCATTTCATATTCATAATAGAAGAAAGCATTACTTTTGACTTGAATGGTGTAGTTCTTGTTGTGTGAACTTTTTAAGATGTGTAGTTTTTTTTTTACCTTGGGTGAAAATCTGAAAAACACAAGCTAGTTGTTACTTGTTTATGCTTTAGTATTTCTCAAATTTTATTTCTTTTTTCACATGTGTAAGTAGGAAAAAAAATTCTTTAGAGGAGCAGCAAATTCTTGTACCATTCGATTAAAACATTACAACTGGACAAAACTTAAAAGTACCCACGTGACTCCAAAAATCATGTTTGGTATCATTTTTAGTTAGTTAATCATTTCTTTCATGCAATTTTCCTCATTTCACTATTTAATTAAAGTAAAAAATCGTACGATAAGTATGTCCATTGCCCATCGTACTACTTTTTTTAAAGAAAATTTAGGATGGATTAATAATTTGGCAAACTGACTAATTTGAAATTCTTCTACATTATATATTACGTCCGGTTTGGCAATACTAATTAATTCTTTTCTTTCTTTCTTTAACATAATTCTTAATTATATTACTAAAAATAAATTTAATAATCATATAATTAAATTATTAAATTTAATTGTATCCTATAATGAACTTATGAATCTTAAAGGGAAAAATTAAACTTCCCATTAGGATTCACAACTCTCATATACAGTATAATAATATATAATTATAATTTTAATATCAATGAATCAGTTGAAAAACAAACAAATTCAAAAATAAAAATGAATATGATATAAAGTTAGTTTGTACAACTAATAAATAGGAAGTTATGTATAAGAATTATGAAAATGCAACATAAGTTGAGTAACTATGAATTAATTAATTAGTTTTTTTCGGATTGACTTAAAAGAATAAAAGAGAAACACAGTGAATTAGGAGAGAATACAACAATTTGCTGCTCCTAAAAGAACAACCAATTTTTTTCGTAAGAAAATAAAATAAAATAAAAATAGGATATAACATAGAAAAAAGAAAGAAACGCGTATGCTTTATGCTTTCGTATTTTTCAAAAATTTTACTCGTTTTCACATGAGTGTATCAAAATTGAAATGGAAGAGAAAAATACAAATTAGGATAGCGATGTAATGGCTCGATATTTCTTTTTTCGGAAGGTTGGAGCTCGATTCGTGGGAACGAAAATTGAGAATTTGTGGATAGATTATGTAAATAAAAAAAAGAAAAAAAAAAGTGATAAGATCACATTGACGAAAAATTCTTATGTGCATATCATGTAACACGTTAACAATTACACATGCATATTAGAATTCGACACGTATAATAATCACGAACACATGAATCAAAATATCAGCTTTATCATTTCTCCTCAAGATTCACAATTTCGTTATAAGATATAATAATGGCTATTTTTGCATATATAGAATAACATTTAAACTGTCGAAAAATGTATAGAATAACATCCAACTCGGAACATATTTGTCAAGTCTATGAATATTCATTTTCTACTACACTTACCCCAACTCATCATCGTTACTAAAGTAAGTAAAGAAAAAGACATTGCATTGCATCATTAATTAAAAAAAGACTGAGAAACTTCCTTGTTAATCAAACAAAGATTAAAGACAACCACTTAGTTTTTTTAGTTATAATCTTCCATCTGTCTTGAAATATACTCTCTCCATTCGAAAATACTTGACTCCTTACGTAAATTACATAGAAAAATAGGCGAGTATCTCCGGATGGGGTAGTATATAAACTCCAAACTCCCCCCCTATCAAATAAATTATATCTCTCAAAACTCCATCCAAGAGTCTAGTAAGATTAATTTACAACAGCAGCCACCATGTTTCCTTCTCTGTCAACCATTTTATCGGGTTACGCATCCATTTCCGCCATTATCATGCTCCTAAGACCAATTATAAGCGAGTTGATCCCAGAAACTCTCCAAAACCAAATCAACAAAAAATTCTCTTACTTCTTCTCTTATTATTTCTCAACCACCTTCACTTTCATCATCGAAGACAGATGGAAAGCCGTCGACAACGAAACCTACCGTGCTGTGGAAGCTTACCTCCCTACTCGAGTTGGCCCCACCACCGAGAGCCTCATTTTAGGCTCGAACGACTCTCACGACCTCAAAACTCCGCCGAAGACGGCAATCGCCGTCAACTCGGAGGTGAAAGACGAGTTTGAAGGGATCGTCGTCACATGGATTCCTCGTTTGAAGGAGACTAAGAAGTCATTCTGGCATAATGAGAAGAGATATTTCGAGCTAACGTGTAAGAAGAAATCGAGAAAGATAGTAATGGAGAAATACATACCTTATGTATTGAAAACTGCTGAGGAGATTTTAAACAATCGAGAAAATCTTGATATTTACACTTATGATCAAGACTTAGGGAGTTGGGAATCAACTGATTTCAAGCATCCTTCGACTTTCGAGACTTTGGCAATGGAGCCGGATCTCAAGAAATTCATAATGGAAGATCTTGACGTTTTCACGAAACGGAAAGATTATTTCCATAGTGTTGGAAGGGCTTGGAAAAGAGGGTATTTGCTTCATGGACAGCCGGGGACAGGGAAATCTTCCCTTGTTGCGGCGATTGCGAATTATTTGAGATATGATATATATGATCTTCAGCTACAAAGTGTGAAGAATGATGCTGTTTTGAGGAGGTTACTTACTACTACAACAAATAAGTCGATTTTGCTTATCGAAGACATCGATTGTAGTACGAAAATCTCACATGATCGTAGCAAGAAGAAAATATTAGCAGAACAAAATCAACAAGAAGATGATCATAGTGATAGTGATAATGATAATGGAGAGAATCACAAACAGCGCTCTTCAGCTACTGGGGTAAATCCTCTCCTTTCAGCAGGTTTTAATCAAACGTGACTACTATTGTGATACGGTCATAGTAATGTATCATTTATTAACTGTATTTTAATTTTTTAGTACTAATGGCCAAATATTTTGATGTTAATTTTCCACAGGCAACTCTGTCAGGCTTGCTTAATCTCATCGATGGGCTATGGTCAAGTTGCGGAGACGAGAGGATCATAATCTTTACGACGAATCATAAGGAGAAATTGGATCCGGCATTGTTACGACCGGGTAGAATGGATGTTCATGTTTACATGGGGAATTGCAGCCCATTGATTTTCAGGAAGCTTGTGAACACTTATCTAGGAATCAAAGAGCATGAACTCTTTAGTACCATTGAAGATCTCATTAAGAAAGTGTCGATTAGCCCGGCCGAAGTAGCTCAACAACTTATGAAGAGGGATAAACCACTTCAAAGTCTAGTTAAATTTATTAACAGAAAGGAAAAAGAAAGTAAGAGAAGTAAGAATAAGTTACTTATAACAATGTGGAGAAGCATGAAGCAATAGAGCAAGTAAAGCACGTTGGAATAACAGATTGTTACACTTATATACATGTAATTTTGTTAGTGATATTCATGTAATTCAACAAATTGGGTTGAAATCTGTCTAAAATTTCAATGTTTGAGATTACCTTGTGATCGACGGTACCTTGTTGAAGTCCGGTTAACCCTAACTTCTTGCTTACTGAACGGATGCTAAACTTTAGATCAAAGGGAGAGAACCGTAAAAAAGTTAAACCCAAATTTGCGAATCTGATTAAGGTAAAATATAGCTATTGACCAATATCCCTAATTTGTACAATGTTTTCTTGTAAAATCAAATACATCATCGAGCAAAGAATAGAATTTTTTAATTAACAGCGTATAAAAGCTGAAAAGGCATACATCATGAGGAAACAATCACTTTTCAATACCAATGTAATAATATGAAAGAAGGAACTAGTTTTACATTTGCAACAAAGAAACACGAGATAAACATATATGATCGAACCAACTCTATCACTATAGTTTTTTCTTCAAGAAGAGCAGCAACCTGACTTCTGGTTCACGGGCTGTCCACGAATCTGCACAGTTGGTGGCCTTGCATTGTTTGAGGCTGGTTGGCTAGCCATCCTGCAGGAAAGAAAAAAAAGTGTTAAGGGCCACTATAGGTTTCTTGCAAAAATACAGGGACTAATTGAACCACACACACCAAGAAAGAAGAGGAGACCTACCTATTCTTGATAGAAGCAGCCATGGCCATGAAAGCCTCTTCAACATTCGTGGAGCTTTTGGCACTGGTTTCCATGAAAGGGATTCCGAGTTCATCCGCAAATGCCTGAACAAAAATAAGAAAGGATACATCAATTGCATGCCTTTTGAATATTTACTTGAGTTTCACAGATAACAGAACTGAATCGGCAAATATCATAAATGCAAATGACCACGCTGTAAAATTGTTGTTACCTGGCCAGTTTCAGTCGACACAACTTTATTTGCTGTGAGATCACACTTGTTCCCGACTAGAAGCTTGTTCACATTCTCACTTGCGTAGCGGTCAATTTCATTCAACCATTGCTTGACATTGTTGAAGCTCTCTTGGTCGGTGACATCATAAACAACCTAGAAAAAGAGCCACCAGAGTGAGGTAAACTTTCACAGAGTAATAGAAATGATGCAAAACAAAAGGCAAAGATATTTACAATGATCCCATGAGCCCCTCGGTAATAGCTGCTGGTGATTGTCCTAAATCGTTCTTGGCCAGCAGTGTCCCACTGCAAATGCAATAAAATGTCGAAAATCATCAATTAGGAATTGCAACAACTTTGTCACTTTGAAATAGGTAAATTTCATACACATGTACATGCTTGAATCACGACCAACAAGATTTAAAATCACTTTAAGAGCATAAACAGGGGTCGCCATTGTGATAGGAAAGCTCTGTGACATTCAAACTAGAAGAGCACAAACAGGGTTCACCCCTTGGCAATGGAAAGCTCTGCGACTTGCAAAAAAAAAAAAAAAAAAAAAAAAAGAACTACTGCAAATCGATGCAATTCACATATAAAAATCAAAATGTGTATGAAACTTTAATCAACTTGCAGACATAAACAACGCAGCTATGGGTGAAAAGAGGCAGCAAGCAGTTTATAGAAACTCACAATTTGAAGTTTGATTGTTTTCCCATCTTGTTCGACAGTTCGGATTTTCTACAACAAAAATAAGAAAAGGATTAGTCTTTCACACCCAATTAAGGCAGTAAGCATATCCAAAAAAGAAGATGAAACAATATAAACCACTCACAAAGTCAACTCCGATGGTACTGATGTAACTTTCAAGATAAGAATCATCCTGGTTCACAAAAAACAATGAAAAGTGCTTAATAATACAACCGCATGATTGGCTAATACAACTACAAACTACGAAGCCATCAACATGAGTTAACAAGCTAAGATGATTTTTATAGAGATTGCGAGGAAAACTAATTGAAAAATGAGAATATGAAACTTACAGCAAACCTCAGAAGCAGACATGATTTTCCGACACCAGAGTCTCCAATGAGCAAAAGCTTAAACAGATAATCGCTGCAATTGAAATAAGATCGAAATCATCATCACTCCAATATCATTAACATATTAAAAGAAATCGAAGCTCAATATCACAAAAATATACATGTAGGAGTTGAACACAGCTGAAAATCGACGAAATCAATCAATAACTAGGTCAACGGATCTAAACCAAAGGCCACTGGATCTGATACGGATAGATAATAAAATCACAAAATCCAGAACCATAATACAATATACAGAATTGAGGTAAAAAAGAACAAAAATCATGAATAATTACGAGAATTCAAACCAGATCCATAAATAAATCGGTAAAGTTAAGCTTGAAATTGCTTACTATTCGGGATTCATGATGAGGATCGGCGATTAAAAGCGAGATTATGCCGGAGAAAGTGAAATTGGATTCCCGGCAAACTGATTGTTTTGGGATCGGAGAGGAATTAGAAACTGTGGCTTTTTTAGTTTATCAAACTATCAATCTTTTTATTTAATTTATAAATAAATAGTTTAATGTGAATTGAAGAGGGAATTGGGTGAGAGACAAATAGATCGACTTGATTGATTAAAATGAAAAACGAGGCGTGGCAACTTTGTTGGTTGTGCGTTATATATACTACCTCCGTCCCGTCTCAAAAATAAATATAAATTTTTATATATAAATTATATTGAAAATTTATATTTATTTTCCGACAGGATATTTATAAATAGATGGGTAGATAAAGACAATTTTAGCATTGGGATCGAATCGAACTGATCCAATCGAATCGAGTTAAACACGGCCATTGGAATTTGGAAGCCATCACTCTGAAAATCGAATCGGGAAATAAGAATTGTGTTGTAAACAACACTGTAACTCGGGAAAGAATAATAATTGTTTTGTGAACAAGTTTGCAACTCGGGAAATTAATAAGAATTGTTTTGTTCGAAATCAATTTCCTAGAAATCTTTCTTTTGAAAAGGAATCATCAACCTGTAATCCTGTATATTAATCTAAAACTCTCTTTCTATGAAGATTTACGCACTCTCCACTCTCCTTCACCATACGTATTGTGGTAAGATGCCTGTCATTTTCCTAGGATTTTTCATGTTTCTAGGATTTTTCCTAGAATATTCTAGTTTTATGAGCATATCAGAATTCTAAGTCTTGATTTTTTGGCAACAGCTTGGATTTATACTGCTAACTTGCTTCTGGAGATTCAACTTCCCTCCTTTCATGGTAAGGAATTAGCAATTCTGTATAAGTTTGACTATACTGATCTAATTCCAAAGAATTTGTTAATTTCCTCGCAATTTTTTGCAGGTTACAAGCATGACAATATCTAAGAGTAAAGCAGAGCAGAGAACTCTTCATGGACTTCAGTCAAACGAGTCGAAGTTGTTCTCTCATCATCATCATCAACACGCTTTTGGAGATATCAGTTTGATGGCTGAAGAAGCCAAGAGCCGTGCTGAAATTGCAAGGTTAATTTTTACATTTTCACATCCATATTTAAAACTATAGTACTACCTCCGTCCCAAAATAGATGTAAATTTTTACATGCAATTTGTATTAAAAAATTTGCATCTATTTTGAGACGGAGGTAGTATTTTACTAAAAGCAAATTTCAAATATTAATTACTAACTGTATATTGTAAATTTTGCAGACTTAATTAGGGAGATCCACACTCTGAAAGGAAAGGTTGAATCATTTTGCAAAGCTAAGGGGTTTAGATATTTGATGTCAACCCTCATTACACAGTTTTCCTAATTGCCATATTAACGATAAATAAAATTCAGGAAATTGAATTGCATTTATTTAAATCGTGTCGTTAGACCTCTGAATTTTGGCGTCGAATTGGCTTAGCAGTTGTTTATCAGTCTGGTAATGGTGGTTTTCGACAATGGTTGGATAGGTTGTTTGATAGATTAGGTGAGCATGAGCTGCGGTTGTTTAACTTAGGTTTGTGGTTAATATGGCCGAATCGTAATGATTGTGTCTTTGCTGGAAACTGTCAAATGATATATTTTGCCTTGATTGCTTTTCAGAGATGGGTTGCTATTCTTGACAATGCTCCAGTCACCAATTCTGTGAATGGTTCGGTTCAGGCCTCTCGGCCTAGTTTATGCTGGCAAAAGCCGGGTACTGGTTTAACTCGACAAATTCCTATGGTTGCGTTATTACTGGTGCTAATGGTTTGCTTATGGGTGCAAAATGTGGAAAACTTGGTGCAATTGAATCTGCCATATGCATGCAGAAGCTGCAAAAAAGGGGGAAAAAAAAAGCATCATGCTTGCTAGCAGCCTGGTTTTCAACAAAATGGTACTGGAAGGAGTCTGTAAGTTCCTAATATCAGAATTGGAATCGGATCGGCCAAGCTTTGCGAGTTGCGGCATGTTGATATTTTGAACAAGCTTCCTTTTTCGACACGAAACAGATCAAGCCAAAAAGAGAAATCGACATTCCATCACCCACGCTATTTCAAGACCCCAATTCAAGCTGGCAGAGCCATCATATTTAAGTTATACAAGCAATCTATAATCTTTAGGAACCAAATTTAGAGACAGAAGAAAAGATTTTGATTCATATATCAGTTCATGTTCTGCAAAGATTTATTTACCAAGCAAGAAAATCAATATCTTCTGCAAAGATGACTGTATCAGAAAGTTCACTCTCACAAATAAGCCCTGGAATGACATCAAGGTAGCATTTACCTTTAATGTTGTTCGAAAGCCAGAAAAAGTACATGTACAGTATAATGGAATCCGGACATCAATTTAAGAGCAAAATAATTATTCTTGAATGCAAAAACACAAACTAGAAGAAGACTATATCATGAATTTTCATTAATCAAAGAATGGAGTTTTACAGAAGAATGAACTATTCCTAAACTCGTTCCAATTTCAACTATCTGACCACTCCTTAGCAAACTCACCATCAGATTTTATAAATGTAAGGTGTTCGATTAATAGCTTCTTCATTCCCTGGCCCACTTCCGGATTAGAGTTATCTTCCTCCGCCACGAACTCCACCACGTACGAATGCTCCATTTCCAGGCGGAATCTCCATAGCTGGCCATTTCTCTTTCTTTTCTAATGAAGTATACTGCCTACATCTGACTATAAGTTTGTTCTATGCCTATTGTTTATGACGTACACTTACAAATGACAGTTCAAAAAATTCGAACCTTTGGTTCTTTTTTCTCGTCTTGTTGGGGATCTTTTTGGTTTTGGAGGTCTCTATTGATTTGAGGTGGACCAGCCTCTGTGCTCTTGAGCTGTTCATTCTCCTTTGCAGGAGGGTTATCCATACAGGATCAATGCGTCAAGGGGGTATATCCGGAGAGCAAGTGCCGAGATGGTCGGTGTTTTGGAAGCAGCTGACGGTGATGACCAATACCTCCACTCGTTCTTCAGGTATTTGGTCTTTACCATCGTCTCCAGCATCAATGTCGCTTGAAGCATCTGAGAAAACAAATAATAACTCCTTCCGTCAATACAATAGAAGTAATTATGCCGAAAACTATAAATTTACAAGTAAAATTCACAACTTGACATGAGCAAATATTTAGTAACCCTCAACCACATAAGCTATCAAAATAACAGCCAAGGATAGTAGTATCGAAAAGTAAAACAAACGTACACTTAAAAAAGGAGATTCAGAAATGAGAATTACCTCATCTGTAATCTCTGCCGACTTCACAAATGCATTCCAGGCACCTTTCTTCTCCATATTTGCTCTCAATGGTCTGATGGCTTCTTCAGGGAGAGCTGCCTCTATATCAAAGAGGCAGTTCTTCAACCACATCATCAGAGAGCATGGACCCCATTCTGCGCCTTTTTCAAGATGGTGCTGGAGAAGGTCCGAACTCAGCAGCTCGTCACACAGGAACTTCAGCAGCTTAGTCCTCTGGATCAGTAATAAGAAAGAAAGAATATAAGGTTAGAAATAAATTAAGCTAGTTTAATGGTGGTTTTGTCGGGGATCCCCTTTCCCTCTCTCAGATCTGAACCACATGCAAGTCAAACTCTTCTTCATCACCCTCTCCCCAAAATGATATAACATTCGATTCTTAAACGAATTCAAAAGCTAATAATTTAAGGTTAGTCTTCTGTATGTTAATAGACTGATCATTCAGTTGCATGTATTCCCTCCACAGCAAAATCTACTAAAAAAAACACAATTTAATAGATCACAAAAACATATTAAAGGAGTGAGAAAGAGAGACATACACAATCTGGTAAATCGTCAATTCGATAAAAAATGGAAACAAAATGAACCAAAAACCGTATTCATTTGTTAAATCAATGTTCATTTCTACATGGGTAAGAAGGGTTGAGAGTGTCGGTGAGAGATTTTTCGGTGATGTAACCAGTAATGAGATTGAGACGGTGAGAGAGATCGAGAATAGTGTTGCATTGGAGTTTCCGAAACGTGAGTATTTATAGCCTAAAATGGGGTATTCTAGATGTACTTGTTTTACCAACTTTACCCTTTCGACTCATCCGCATTCAGATCATGGGCTTCACGTCGCTTACCAGATTCTCGATATTGGGTTTCATGCATTTACATTTTCTAACGAGCCACGTAGCATCACCAATTTAGTAATATTTTCTTTTGGCCCAAACTAAATGTGATAAACTCAGTGTCAAGTTCTATTCTAAATACATCAACATTCTGATTGTGCTATGGCATTAGTCCTTAACGAATTTGATCAATCAATAAGGCAAAAGTTCCAACTAGGTGATGATGATCATTCCAAGGATAATATTAATATAGCAACATTAACCAAAAAGGAATACCCTCCTTTGCTACAAGTTCAAGCCAATTTCTTCGAATGTGGAGGGCTAGTTATCGGCCTGAGCATATGCATGTCACAAAAGAACCCAGATGTATCCACGATGAGTTTATTCTTGGAGGCTTGGTCTGCAACAGCGTTGAATTCCGATAACAAGATAGGCTTTGCATAACATTTCTCGATGGCTTCCATTCTTCCAGCTGTCATAAACCTGGAAGCTTCTCTATCAGCAAGAGAACTTTCTCGGGAATCCATTACTTTTTGGGAGAAGAGACATGTGGTTAACACTTAACGCATCAAAGATTACATTACTTAAGGAACAAGCTATTAGCATAGGTGTGAAGCAACCAACTCGTGTGGAATGTGTTATATCAGTCTGTTCTGGAAAAATCTATTTGCTGCATCAAGATCAAGGGCTGGGATTAAAAGCATGCCTTTCTTTTTACTCCAAGCCGTGAATCTGCGAAAAAGGAGTACACTATACTGCCACTATCGACAAATTCCCTAGGAAACATCCTTATCATGTCTTGAGCAGCTATAGAGGGGGAGATGATGAAGAGTCTTGAGCTAGATGGTCTAATTACAAGTTTAAGGAAAGGGTTAGGTGACTCAAGAAAGTTGGGAAAATGGGTTTAAAGAAGAGGAAATCGGCTCATATGTAGGTACAATAATGTAAGTGTATGGTAGAGATGGCATAGAGATACATTCCTTTTTGAGTTGGTGCAAATTTCAGTTTTACGAAGCTGATTTTGGATGGGAAAACCAATTTGGGTGTGGCCGACTTGGAGTCCTGCAACGAGAGATGGTGAGGGAATGGATGAAGACGTTTCTTTTCTCGAACAAGATCAAGAATTCCTTACAACTCATCGATTTCAATATGAAGGATTGTAACTTCATTTTAAACTGTAAAAAGTTCATTGATCGCAGTAAATAAATACTGGTAACAAAAACAGCTTCAGCATTCAACAGTTTGATCCTTAGACAAATCAGCAGAAACTATAATTACAAACTTTAAGGATTCAATAATTCAATTGCACATGAAAAACTTCCCGGGAAAGAAGTATTGTTTTGTGAACAAGCCTGCAACTCGGGAAAGAAGATATGTTTTGTAAACAAGGCTGTAACTCTGGAAAGAAGATTTGTGTTCTAAACAAGACTGCAACTCGGGATAGAATATGAACAAGGCTGCAACTCGAGAAAGAATTATTGTTTGTGACAAGGCTGTAACTCGGGAAGAACCTTTCTTTTAGAACAAGACTGTAACTCGGGAAGGAAAAATTGTTTTGTTCTACACATTGTAACTTGGGAAATAAGAAATGTATGGATTATACATAAACACCCCTGTATTTTTGAAAAGTGGGTCAGGAGCACCCTTGATTAAGCTTGACTAGAGCCAGCAGCCATAGATCCACCATGATCACGGCAAGCTCGTGAAAAATGAAATGTATCAGATTCAGAGTCTTCGATCGTTTGCTGATCACGAGCAATACATTGTTTTTATTTTAAAAAAAAAACGGTTTCAAATATTTTCGGTTCAACATAATTGCTGGTTCAATTTCACTTCGGTTTGAGTTGAACCGCTCATCGTCGAAGAATGGACCTCTGACGTCATGAATCGAAGAAATCGGACCCAACGTTTTCGAATAAGACGGACGTTTGACAAGAATCATTGGAAGAAAGTCTGGCTTTTGAAACTAGGACCTCCGACTTCATCATTTCGAAAAACGGACGTGTGATGGACGGAAGTCGACGTCCTCATTTCGACAAAGACGGACGTCTGACGTCATCATTCCATTAAAGAATGGAATCAACGTCACCATTCCACGAAAAGAATAACGGACCGTTAGTCACAATTTTTTTGAATACTTACTATTTCGGGCTCAAAATACATATTTCTCCCGTCTCAAATTAGATCTTAATATAAACATAATTTTTTGTCTTAAAATATAAATTTTGATAAATTTAAGGAACATTAATTATTTTTTTCCATTATATTCTCACCATATTCACCATTTTCACTCTCATGTCCCCATATACTCTTCCTCACCAACTTCACCATCTCTACTCACATATTCTCATGAAGATTTTTTAGTCCATATAATTATATTAAAAAATTAATTAAAAAATATATTTTATTAATTTATGTAAAATTCTCAAAATTAATATTTAATTTGATATGGAGAAAAAATACATAATGACTTTCATATGTATTTTTATAAAAAAACTGACTGAGGGAGTAGTATTTTCTTTCCAGGGTGATTCAGTGAGATTCGACTAGTCAAAAGTAAAAAACAAAAAAAAAAAAAAAGAGTAAAAAACATGAAAAATTATTTGACTAAATCGGGCAATAGTTGGCAGTTTTAGACATTTGTTTGACTTAAGTTTGGCACATCGTCATAAACAGACAGATGAAAGCATCTTCTTCCTTCCTTGGTCTCCACCACTACATCTACAACTATTTAAGATTCCATTACTTCATTTTTTGATTATTCATTCAAGCAATCAAAAACAAAACAATAACAATAATAAAATGTTGTACAGATCATCAAGCACGTCTCGAATCTCTGATGAGTTCTTGATGAACAACAACACATCACCATCACTATCAAAATCACAAATCTCAAGCTTTACAGAGTTCCAGCAACAACAACAACTACAACTGCCCACATACGATCCAAACTCTGACGTTGCCAAGAAGGACAAGTCTCGAATCAAGTTTGCTGAGAATGCGATTCACGCTATCCCTCTTATTCTTATCTTCTCCGCCGTTATCCTCTGGTTCTTCTCCAATCCAGGTATAATACTACTCTTATCTATGACTAAATAAATAAATGCTCAACCTTTATTGTTTCTTAGCGTTGACTTTCCAAATTGAGTTCAGGGTATTACTTAATCGGATTTTAAGTGATATGGGGTTGTTCTAATCTTAATGAATTAAATTGGGTGTTCAATATTATTTTCATTTCACATTTTCCTGGATTATCCAATTTTTGGGCACTGGAAATTAGTATTTAGGTCAAAAATATTAGTCTCAATCTGTATTCATTCATTCATTAATTAACAAATCGTTCTACCATTTTTAGCTTTTGTCCGTTCATATGAAAGCGTGATCTTTGTTTCAAATGTTCTGTTAAATTAACTAAATTTCCTATTATACAGACTTCTGTTATAATTTGTCCCGAAAGTTGATTGTGGATGATGTTTTTAGATAATACCAGCGATTTTGCTTAGTTTGAAAGTCTAGGACATTCATCGGGAGACTCGGACATTTTATTAATAACATTGTTCCCTACTTTATTAAATAAAATAGAGACTTGATTTTATGCTTATTGAACATTTAGAGTGAAACTGGAATATCCGATTATTGAAGTTAAATTTGTAAACATGGATGATTTTTGTTTAATTGTCTCAGTATCAGAAGCTAAGATGTGACGATAATGGCGATCGTACGAATTTGCAGACAAATTTGAAGATAAACAACTTTAACCAAATGGAAGAGTTGAAGGGATCAGAAAGCAGCCAACAATTAATAGGTTATACATCTTTTATTATAGTAAAGATTAAAGAGGACATCATATTCTTTTGTGAAATCTCAAATTCAGTTTTTTGTAAGACCATCTACTCATTCTGTTATACAATATTTTGATCCATACACTTTCAACATCTGCAAAATTCAGATGAATGTATTACCATTATGTTTAACAATCTCTATACAATGGCATTGTATCATCTTACTCTCCTAGAATCTTTAAGAATCTTGTCCAACAATTAGTGGTTCACAATCAAAATTTGTATGTTCCAAAACTGGTCCGAGCCTAACCAGCTTAGGCACGACTACATTGTCTCGAACAGAACACACAATCGGATTCTCCCACTACAAAAGTGAACCGACGAAACTTGCGCAGATCGTTAACGGAAAAATACGAGGCCATCTTTCTTTCCCATATTCTTGTAATGCACTTTCAACTGAATTCGATCCAAACTTGATTGCATTTGCAAGCTTTCTGGCGAGAACTACTGAATCCTCCAAAGCACAACACGCTCCTTGGCCTAGATTTGGAGTCATTGGAAGCCATGCATCGCCGACTAAAACGACGTTACCTTTTGAAGCTGACGGGCTTAGCGTGGGCCACAGCCACCGGTCAACCAATGGCACTCTGCTGATCGTATCAACCGACGAAAGGTTGATTATGTCCTTTAGCTCTTGAGGCCAGTTCTTTACTAGTTCTTTTGCTTGGCTCTTTATAATCGATGGATCAGTGATTTTCGGACCTGGAAGAAAGTATTCCTGAAACATTTTAGAAAACTTGAATGATGTTTGCGGAGCTCTCTAAGTAACTGATTTACCACACCAGTACGTGCACATAAAATTTCTCAACAAGCGTACAACTTGCTAAAAAACCTATAACCCGCTGAACGCGCTCAACAAGCTTGCAACTCGATAAAAGCGTTCAAGAAGCCTACTACTTGCTAAAATCTTTCAACAAACCTACAGCTTGCTGAACGAGCTAAACAAACCTACAACTTGCTAAAAGATCTCAACAAGCCTACAACTTGCTAAAAGCTCTCGACAAGTATTAGATATCTCTTAAAGCGCTCAACTAGCCTACAACTCGCTAAAAAAGCTCAATAGTCAACAAGCCTACAACTCGGGGAAAATTCTCAACAAGCCTACAACTGAATGAGACTTCAGAGATTTTAATAAGCCTACAACTCGGTAAATAAGAGCTTAGAACAATTAAAAGAGCAACCAATACATATAGATACAAATATTAATATCACAAATGCTATATCTCTCAAGTTGGAGAATTTCAAATGGGATATTGGCCAATCACGATGCATGAATCCAAAGTTTTTACCAAAATTCTAGATGTCCCAAATTTAGAAACCCCATTTAGGATTCCCAAATTTGAGATATGCATGACTCGTATGCCTGACATAAAGATTCTACTTCATGATTGTCTCGTGGATGCAAAATCCTAGATTCATGAAAAGGAAAGTTTACGGCTGACCTGGTGAGGGGCTGTTGTAGCAGATAAACCAGTCAACTTTTGTAGGAGAAACAGGAACGTAACCAGCACGCAACCCTTTCCCATAGATGTAGTTAACTCTTGGCTCAAATGGCTGTCCGTCAGGATAATATCCAAGTCCTCTGTATGCACAATGTCCCACATACTGAGGTTCAGAGAAGCCAAGCCATTTAGCAATTGGAGACCGAATCCCATCACAACCAATGACTATCTGTTGAAAAAATATACTTTCTTATTTTTCAGAATTTTCAGAGGATAATATAAATTTTAGTAAGGCTATAAAACAATAATCTGGCACAGGACTTTTGCAAGAATTATGATTTAAAACTAAACAAGGAAGTTGAAATTGCGAAACCTTTGCAAGTAACTGAGTGCCGTCAGCAAGTTTCAAAAGTGTTTCTCCACTTTCAGATTTTTCAATCTCCGATAGCTTTGAGTCAAAACGGACCGAGTTTGATGGAAGTTTATTGGCAAGAGTCTCCAAAAGTATTCTTCTCTCAAAAGCACATACTTCTTGGCTGCACAAATCCAATTTGCAGTTCATATATGAAATCATGAACTATGAAAAAACGTTATGGCTCCGTTCGTTTTGTGCTTGGGAGTTTAGTAAAACAACACACGGGGTATCTGAAGCAAGATCATGCTCCAGGCCCACAAAACAAACACACCCCTATATTCTTACAGAAGGGAGCATAAACAAAAGATTATACTCTTCAGACCTTAAATCTTCATCTTCGAATCGGAAAGTGCGCAGCTCTTTTCCATTTCCTGACTTAATCACCATCCTGCACAGCTGATCCCATCAAAAAGTTAACTAATGGAATAGACACAAGATTAACATAATAATCAGTTAACTAATACTATTTGAATATTTTCACTCATGAAATTGAAAGATTTCCAATCCAGAAAGACAATTATATCGATTTTGGGACACCAGAGCAATTAAACAACCATATGCTTCAAAAAACTGATGTAGAGTATGACGAATCCATCAATTTATACATATATATATATATATTTTTTTTTTATATTCCTAATACAATCTACCTACAAATTCCTCATATTCGCTCCCCCAACCTCCCAAAAGAGAAAATGTTTGCTTGGTAGGCATCAATCTGGATTATAACAACAATCTTCGAAATTTTATCGGTTCGACACGATTTAAAAAGGACAAAAGTAGAATTACCCTCGAATTTCAAGATACTGAGAACGGAGCTCATCCCCAACTCCAATAGCATCCAAAACCCTCCATCCATTCTTGAAAAGAGTAAGTGAAGTCCCACTAGTTCGAATCGACTCAGCTTGCTCGAGCACTAACGATCCTACTCCAAGCCTGCAAAAATCAATCTATCAGTTTAAAATCCACCATTTTTTATTTTTTTTGGGAAAATCGAAATTCAAATTCAAACCTGGCAAGGACAAAGCAGTTGAAAGTCCAGAGATCCCAGCTCCTACAATGACGATATCTTTTTTCACTATCTCCGATTCAGATTTACTGATCGATGCAGAAATGGGTTTAGTTGATGATCTGATTCGAACTCGAAACGAAGAAACATTGATTGCGTACAGAGGAGAGTTTGGTTCAACAGAGATGGAAGAGAGTATGATGTCGCCATTTTCAGTCTAGAGAGAGAGAGGATAATTCTGGAAATTTTGTGGTGATGATGAAAGGTTGAAATTCAACCAGTAGTTTCCCGGGAAAAAACAGTTCATTTCTTTTTCTGGGTAAATTACAAAAGTAACCTCAATTATATGAATATTTAGACTTTGCCCCCTACATATGGTGAAAAGATTCAATTAAGTGCACATAAAACTTAAAAAGGATAAATTTATACCCAATTTAGGGAATTCGGATTTTTGCCATCATGGTTTGAACTTGTCTGTAATGGGCCCATCTTGTTTAATACATGCATTGAAGCTCATGAACTAAGTCTGGGCCTTAATGTTTTTAAATGGCCCATTATTTCTTAATATATATATATATTTTTTAAATAAATTAAATGACGACAAAAAAGTTAAACTAGTTTAGTTTTTGGAAGAAGGTTAATTTTCATACTTAAAAAATAAATAAAGAAAAAAAAATCCAGGTGCGTTAAAACTTTCCGCTTTGAAGAGTATGTGGGAGGATTATGCAGTTTTAACAGTTGCGCCATTTAATTTTCATTATCAAGATTGATAAAATTTAAAAGGAAAAAGAATCAAATTAAATTTACATATTTTAAATATATCAACTTCTTAAACCAGAAACTGTTATACATATCAAATTTATTAAACCAGAAAGTGTTAGTTGAATACTAGAATTGAAGAAAAATGAATTAAATGCTCCATCAATCATGTACTATTAAAGAAAATTATACCACATATATGTCATATAACTCACAAGTCTGAGAGAAACGTGACATGTCACATGCCAATACATATGCATCCAATTAATTATAAATAATTAAATGTAGATGGCAATTATAACGATAACCAAACCATATAACTTAAACATTTTTTTTAACAAAGGAGGGACAATATTATTAATATATTATTTAAGATGTGGTAAAAAAATCGTGTCAGTTAATAATAATTCATGGATAAAATTTATAATTTTTATTTCAAACTATACATAAAACTATGAATATTATTAAAAATGTCGTTCACAACTTCTGGACTCTTATTCATTATTCATGAGTTCGCATTGGTACTATCAGGTAAATTAAGCTAAAAATGAGTTGAATGGTTCGAACAACTTTTGGTGTAATTTCAAGGACATTGTGACTAGCAAGGAACAATTACTTTTGATTTTTTTTAATGAAAGGTTGAGATGATTTCATTGCATATCAGAAGTAGCTACTTAATTGAGATATAGGAATTATTATTTCTTTGAAGTTTAAGGATGGGAAATTATTTGAAGTATATCCGAGCCGATAGGAATAATGTACGAAATACTCCAAATTTTTTTTATTTTAAAAAAAAAAAATTGCATGTACGGACTAAATTATAAAGATTTCTTACGTATTTATGGTAGGTTAATTGGCAAATTTATATGCATGAAATATGCGAGCATGAAAAAAGACTATAACATGAATTAATTAAGTACCATCTATAACATGAATTAATTAAGTACCGTTTTGTTTAGAATCTAGAGAGAGAGAAAAAGAATTATTCTGGAAAATTTGTGGTGGTGAATGGTGATGAAAGGTTGAAATTCAACCACTAGTTTCTTGGAAAAACAGTTCTTTTTTTTGGGTAAATTACAAAAGTTAAAAGTAACCTCTCTTATATGAATATTTAGACTTTGCCCCCTACATAAGGTGAAAAGATTCAATCAACTGAACATAAAATTTAAAGAAAAATAATTTGCTATTTTTACGAGAGCAGTAAGATACTATACCCTTCAATCATATTTAGATATGTACGGGTCATATAAGAAAGATAAAAAATTTGTAATTTTTAGAATTATAAATTTGTTTGTTTGTAAAATATTTTAAATGTTCATACATAAATTTAATGATGTATAATTTTTCTTCAGAATTTATAATTCTCTATATAGAATATAGTTTTGTAAATTTACTAGTAATTTATTTTTATTATAAAAATCTTTAAATTTATATTTAATTATCTATTTTAAAGTTTAAAAATATTATGTATGAGATTATTTAATATATATAATATAAATTTTGAATTATTTAAAGGCATAATATAATCTTTTGAAATAGTATGTTAGATAGAAAAAAAATTAAAAAAAAAAATATTAAGATATTTTAAGCATATAATGAAGAGAATATGATTTTTACATAGTTAAAGATGAAAATCATGAATAATACTAAAATATATGTGGATGTAAATTATTTCATTTCTTTAAGTTTAAAAAGAAATACATTATATGTATATTATTGTGAGTTTACATACTAAAATGACAAAAATATAGATTAATATTTTGAAAATAAATTTAAACAAATATTTTGAAAGTAAAAGTTATATTATACAGATATATATATTGCATTAAAGTGAGTATCAATTTCAAATGGAAAATTTTGATTTTATTTGATTTGAACATATTGATGTGGTGAAAAAAATACATTGAAGACACAAATAAGTATAATATAATTTACTACTATCTCCATTTTAAAATAGTTGATTTTTTGGGTTTTAATGTCATATGTAATTAATCAAGTGCATCAAGGGTATTTTTATGCAAAAAGAAGTTCCCAAACTTCTCCAAATTGAGCAAAACACCATGTATAGTTTAAGAAATGTTGTCATTATAAATAAATATCCTATTATGTCTAATAATTACATATGCCATTAAAATCCAAAATATCAACTATTATGAAATGGAAGGAGTATAGAAAATTATTATGTTGTTTTTATTTTATTTTTTAATATAGAAAAAAATCAGATAATTTTTTTAAATGTATACGATAACATCATGTAGAATAATTAGGTGTAACCGTATAAATTTTTAAATAATATTAATTTTAATATTACGAATCAATAGACTGATATAGAATATAATAAAAAAAAATTGATGTAAAGATATAGAATATTATATTATGATCATATATATTTGGTCTTTTTAATTTGTTAAAACTTTTCATTTAGCTATTAAGTGTTTTAATTTTGAAGTTAAAATCCTTTTTATTTTGAATAGCATATTTAATTTCTGAAAATTAATATGAGATTGACATGTGGCAAATTTATTTTGAAATGGAATTTGATTTGTATAATTACATAGATTTTTATAATCATAAAAAGTTAAAATATTAATATAGAGAAATTATATACAAACAAACAAAATACAAAATAAATATTTTATCTCTTTTAATTTGATAAATAACATTGATAGATACAGTAAAAATGTTGCTCCTCAGCGAATTATCTTTCAAATTTAAAAAGGATAAATTTAGGGAATTCGGATTTTTTGCCGAAACGATCATGGTTTGAACTTGTCTCTGTAATGGGCCCATCTCGTTTAATACATGCATTGAAGCGTATGAACTAAGTCTGGGCCTTAATGTTTTTAAATGGCCCTTTATTATTAATATATTTTTTTAAAAATAAATTAAATGACCACAAAAAAATTTAAACTAGTACAACATAAAAAAATAAAGAAAAAAAAAATCCAGCTAAAAGTTTTTCGTTTTGAAGGGTATGTGAGAGGATGTCTTAGTATGTAGTTTTAACGGTTGTCCCATTTAATTTTCATTATCAAGATTGATGAAATTTTTAAAAAAATCAAATTAAATTTACAAATTTTAAATATATCAACTTCTTAAACCAGAAACTGTTATACATATCAAATTTATTAAACCAGAAAGTGTTAGTTGAATTTTAGAATTGAAGAAAAATGAATTAAATGCTCCATCAATCATCTACCATTAAAAAAAGAGATACTACATATATGTCATAACTCACAAGTCAGTGTTAAAAAAAAAAAAAAAAAAAAATCTCACAAGTCAGTGTTCATCGTATGAGAGAAACGTGACATGTCACATGCCAATACAATACATATACATGCAATTAATTATAAATAATTAAATATTATTTTGAAATTATAATAATTAAATATAGATGACAATTATACTGATAACCAAATTATATAACTTTTTTTTTTTGAAATAACTATATAACTTATACATTCATTTTATTTTATGAATGAGGAACAGTAATATTTTTAGTTAAAATATGTCTGAGACGAGTAGTGTCAGCTAACGATAATTTCTAGATGAAATTTATAGTCCTAAAAACTACATAAAACCATAAATATTATCGAAAATTTAGCCCACAACTCGACTACTATTCATTATTCAAGAGTTCGCATTAATATTCAAAAAAAAGGTTAATTAAGTTAAAATTGAGTTGATTAGTTACAACAAATTTTTGTGTTATTTCATGGACATTGTGACTAGCAAAGTAACAAACTTAATCGATATATAGTTAAACAAATTCAGCCAAAATTGGGGAAATTATCTGAAGTACATCTAGGCATCAATTAAATCCGACCCCGAGAGGAATAATGTACGAACTTACTCCAATTTATAATTTTATTTTATTCTTAAAAAAAGATGCATCTGGCGGACTAAATTAGAAATATTTTTCTCTTTATACGTATTCATGGTAGGTTAATTGACAAAATTATATGCATGAAATATGCGTGCATAATTATTACATGAATTGATTAAGTACCATTTATGGTTAATTAGCTTAATTTCTCGCAAATATTAAGGTGCATTTAGTGAAGGTGAACTCTTTTTGCTTAGCTTAATTCCCTTATTGTCTTTTTTTTTCCCTTAATTGGACACTACAAAAACTTCAATAAAAATATTTGGGATAAAAATAAAAATAACATAACATAACCTTAGAAATCTGCCTTTAAAAAATATGAATGTTTAATGCATATAGCTAGTGTGAAAATTAAATCCCATAGTTTATAAAGTGAGTGTTGGTTGGCACGTAATAAGTCACTCTGTATGCTTTAATATGCTGAAAATAAATAATTAAGATGAAAATTACATATTATCTACTATATTTATTACTACTTCCGTCACAAAATAAATACAAATTTTTTAATATAATTTATATATAAAATTTTGTATCTATTTTAAAACGGAAGAAGTATTTTAATTAATATACGAGGAAACTCAACATGATGAATGTTATATGTAATAATGAGCTGGTACTCGTTGTGGTTGTTTGCAAATTTGCAAATCGCATTCCACTGACCCCCATCTATTCTTCTCCATGCATGTTCCACAAAAGTTAGGGTCAATTCGAAATTAAATAAATTTTATTCCAATTAACTAAATTAAATATTCCATTTAATCCGTTTTAAGCGTCTCGTAATAAAATTTGTGAATTTTTAAAAAAATAATTAGTCATAATAAATTTTGTTTTTCTTATTTATTATTTTAAAGCCATAAATATTTATACAAATAGAATAATTATAATTATAAATATTGAAATTAATATAAAGATAAAATTAGAAAAAATAACTCAAATATACATGAATTTCATAAAACGATATTTAAAATGGACCAAAACGAATTTTATTATACGGTATTTGAAGTGGATCGGATGGACTACGATAACATAAAGCATAATATATATATATATAAAACATAAAGTTTCAGTAATAATGACTTGCACTCCGACAACCTAGCTTGAGGGTTTAAAGATTTTGGTAGTGAGGTTAACGTTAGATAAATCTTGAGCTACCAATGGACGGTTAGCACAAGATCGGATCAAAACAACATAGAGATTTCAACAATGAAATAAATCAGAATAGATTGCAGGGAAAATAAAAACAAAGAACAACTGAAGCACTAAAATATAAATCATAATCATATCTTTTATATTTGATTTGATGCTAATTTAAACTAAGGTTTAAAGTCGGTATCTAAAGTATTTGGACTTAAAAATCTAATTTGGATGATCGGAAATCTAAGTCTCACTCAACCAATGCAACCATAACTTTTGAAACTAAGAAAATAGAATGAAAATGGCTATTTCAATACTTCATACCATTCTGAAAATAAAAGACGATTACAACTTGTTTATATAGGCGTTCACGAGCCTTACCCTAACTGACATGGAATTTAAAATGAATTACAAGCTGTAAAATGTAAAAACTAGAAAAGAAAAATCAGAAATTGTAAAACTAGAAGTGGTATTCTTTTTGCATGATCTCTTCTTTTTCGAATCTTCTACCACACTTTACTTGCTATTCACTTTGCTATTCACTTTAGGGTAATCCACGTTGCATTCAGACAAGTTCTAGAATTCAAACAAGCTCTAGATTTCAAAGTTTAGCATGCAAAAACCATCAATGAACCTTCCTTAATGTTTCTGGATCAACAATTCCAGCTGCAACAACTTCTAATGAAAAGCTCCAATTTCAGTTCATAGCTTCCCAACTCGATCACACATTATGGATTCCCGACCATGTCAGATTAAATTAAGCTTGCAAACTACTTCATAGTAACTAAACGAAGCCACCCATATTGCCAATTTAACTAATCTTATTCATTATTGTAGAAATTGAAATTCAGACATGATTAGTAAAGATAGAACCCTGACCAAATTGGGGTTTTCCGAATGGCTAATTTGCAAAGCAATTGAAGGGTATGTCGTTGCTCCCGACACTTTTCTGAGTCTGTTCCACGGTCGTCTGACCTTCGCAAATTCGCCGTCCGGCCGGTGGGAAGTGATTTCCATTCCCAGCCTCGACGTTTGCAGAATATACACCAAGGTCTCTGAAGTTTTGACAATATGCACCATCACCCTTTTTGTAGAATTTACTTTCTTCTTCATTGTTTAGCTTTCTAATGTTTTGTTTTGATTCTTCTACCTTCAAAATTTTCATTATCAGCCTCGAGATCATCTTTCCGATCAAATTAGTCGAGATCACCTTTTTCTTAGCAGTTTTCTTTCTTTTCAAGTGTGCTTACTTCTTCTGCAAGTCACCATTGTTATTTGCTTTCTTTTTCTCTTTCTTTGATACAACCATCTTTCCTTCAACAATCTCAAGTTTCTCGAGACGATCCAATCCAATTAACTATTTATTTTGGTTGATTTTCGAAGGACCCTATGATTGGTTTATCATTTATTAATCAAGCTGTTGCGGAAAAACATTATAAACATTTTTTGTTAAAAAAAATTGAAAGTAAACGAAATAAATAAGTTTATTTATTTAAGAAAAACCAACCCATTTTTCCATCCAATTCAATCCTTTTTAAGTGTCATATAAAAGAATTAGATTTGATCTACTTTAAAATGTCATTTAGTGAATTTAAGGCAATTTTCAAATTTTTTGTTATTTTTTTTTCCATTCATACTTTTTATTTAATTCACTCTATCAATATATAATCTTATACTATCTCTATATTTGAATAGATGCTATTTTGATCTTTTTTATATATATCAATATTATTAATTTCAATACATAAATTATCTTTATTTTATAATTTTATCCTTTCTCTTTTTCTATTAAAATATTAATTATATGTGTGTAAAGTTAATGGAGGAATAAAAGTAAAAAAAAAATATTGATATTCTCAAAACGTCAATTATCTAAAATAAAAAAAAAAACTCAAAAAAAGTCATCTATTTATATACGAAAAAAATAATTCTCTTGATTAATGATGATAGACAGTTCATTTTTTAAATAACTAATCATTTTTTTTTTATATTCATAATTTTTATTATATGATATTTACGATGGACGGAAGGGAGTAATTATCAAAACCATTACATCTACGATTCGAAGGAGATTTAAGATCGCGCAACCCACTAAAGAATTATAAGTTGGTAAAGTTAATTCATTTGAGACTAATGGTTTCCCCAGCTCCATTTACAAAAACTACACAGACTCCATTAAATTAAGCAATAAGATCTCAATCAGACAGGTTACAACAACTTCAGTCATGAATCAAGTCTACTATATAACCCCCAGCTAACTAAAATCCCAACAAAAAAATGGACCTTAATTTTTGTATTCGATTCATACTGCCATTGGTAAGTTGATTTTCGCAACAGTGAAGGGAAATGAATATTTATTTTCAGAAATAATACCATTGAATATTAGCTTATCGACATATTGATTATTACTCCTTCCGTCTTATTAATACGTGTTTTTTTAATTTTTTAAATACATTCAAAAATATATATATTTATTAATATTAACTGAATATATATATTTTTTAAATGTATAAAAAACTAAAAATACATATATTAACATATACGAAGAGAATATTATTTTATTTTACATTAAGATAAAATTATCATTGCATTATTTGCACATCAATTTCAGCCACATGAAGAAAGGATGAGGATAACCGACTTTTATCAGTTCAGTTAATGTTGGCTAAATATTGATTGTTATTAAGATAACTGATAATCACGTGTTCCTCAATTCCATTAAAAAATATTGAAGAGAATGAACAAAAATGTAAAGAATAATTAAAATTTGACATGTAGTATAAGAGAAAGATAAATTTACTATTTTTTTTTTCTTTTTCTTTTTTCATTTTTATCCATATATTTTCTTATACTACACATTTTATCCATTTTAACCTCAAATAATAAATTTAATTTCAAATAATTTCAGTTGAAAAAAAGACACTCTAAATATTATGCAAATTGCGTTCAGTACAAAATTAGAGCTAGCTAACGATATTGATAAGTTCAAAAAAAAAAGCTAACGATATTGATTGGCATACATAAACAACTAAAAGAACAGAACTTTACAACACTGTTTCTTCTAAGTTCTCACCGACATGCATTGTCTTGCGAAGAGTTTACAAACACAGTTAATCAAAAAAATTTGATGGGTTCATTGTTTTGCTAGCTAAAAAAACAACTTGCGTGTATTATATTATTTCTTATTCTCATCGTTTCAAGTGAAGGATTTATTAAAAAAAAGTGTTGTTTACTTAATATAATAGAACAATTTATTCAAAAACAAGAAAATTACATCCAAAAGTGATCGAAATAAGTGGATAACAATGTGAATTTAAATTGTAATTAGATTTATATTTTTGATTATGAACGAAAGAGGGGAAAAAAAGTGGTGGATTTAATAAGAAAGTATAATAGACAAATATGAAATTAAAAAAAAAAATATTATAATAAATTTATCTCTTTTTTATACTACATGTCAAACTATTGTCTTTTTATATTTATTCTTTATTTTTTTCCTTCACCCGCAATATTTTTCTTTTCCATTATATAATGCCAAGTTCAAATACATCATTTTGGTCACAAATCGCTTCCCTAAAACTAAACACATTAATTTAACACTATTAATTAACATAATTAATATTGGAAGTCGATATGCAAGCCACTATTGCAATTTGTTAATGAAATCAAACTCAGTACTGTTGAACGCAGTGGCGGACCTACGGTTTAGTTGGGGATGAGAGTCCTACCCAATTTTTTGGAAAAAATTTTTTATACTGTATATATAATTTGTGTTCAAGAAAAATTAACAAAAATAGTTGTGGTGTAGTGGTTAGTGCTCATGTCTTCACTCCACACATTTTGGTTCGAATCTCAGCCATGGAAAAAAGCCAGCAATTTATATTTTTCACCCTCTTTCATTTCAAAATAATTTTTCTTCTCAAAAATTAAATAAAAAGAATTCATTCAAATTAAATCTCATACTAATGTATTTTATATTTCCTTTTCAACATATATTTTTTATGGTATTTATTATTTTTATTTGTGGTTAATAATTCTTTATGTGGAAAATAAAATATATTATCTTTCTTACATTCAGTTTTGATGACTTTCATATAATCATTGACTATTTGTTAGCTCATATATTTTTTGGTATATATTTTTTGATAGATATGCAATAGAATTATGTGTTATTTAAAATAATATTTAGTATTACAATAGTAAAATAGCGAAAAAAAAAATTTAAATTAAAAAATCAGTTTATGATAAAAATTTAGGATGTATCTACGTGTATGGTGTTCCGAATACAGAGTTTCCATCTATTTCAAAAAAAAAAGTTTTATATATAATTTGTATTGCAATTTTTATTTATAAATATTGAAGTGGTGTGGGATACAATTATTATATTATAAAAATATTTGTTTTTCGGATCCAAACCCGTTAATTAATGAGAACTATAATTTCATTAGTAATTTTACCTCAATTATTATATTTTTTCATTTATAAAAAAAAAAAATATTTTCTATTTTTCGGTCCTACCCGATACTCCATTCTGGATCCGCCCTTGATTGAACGTAACTTGGCCTTCATTTTGTTTTTATTTACTAAGGAGGAGCTGAGATTTTATTAGAATTATCATAACCAATCAAATTGAATCGAGTCAATTTTTAATAACTTTCAGATTAAATTTCTAACCTTTTAACTTTTAAATTAAATTGGATAAGATTGTTAGTATTATTAAAAACATTATTCTCAGCTCGTCTACGAATTATAACTTTGCGCTCATCGATTGGTAATACGTAAATCACTTGAATAAAACAGACTTTCCCTTTCCAAATCATAGTTCATTATTTTGGACAATAAATTTATATTTTTGGGCATTTGCATGATTACGGAAATGATGTCCTAGTTTAGCATATAATAAATTTTTGGACAAAATCACCAGAATTAAAAACTTACCAAAAATTGCAAGTGCTTAGGACTACCAAACCCTATTGTTTCCAAAACAGGCTGTTAACTGGTTTAATTAGTACATCATATCAATCAATTGTGAAGTTATATTTTAGCTAAAAACAAATTTGAAATCGTAATAATACAGAATTAATTAAAGCAAACTTCTTTATCAATCATCATTAACTCAATTACTACGACTTTTAAGACATGTAATTTAATGAGGGTCGTGTTTTCGTAAGTCCTCAAACCTAATGGTTGGCGAGACGATGAGATATCCATCCCACTCGTATAGGAGAACGAAGCATATCATATCATATCATATATATATATATATTTATATATTAAAACGTAATTACTGTCGAATTTTGAGTGTGGGGAATTGCAATCTTTGACAGTATTAGACCTTTTGTTTTATTTTAGAATTATTTCTTGTCTAACCTAATCTTATGCTTACTACACAATTAAATGATCTTGTCTTTTCCCATGAGATTCAAAGCAATGACTTACTGTATTTTTTATTTTATTTTTATTTTGAGGATAATGACTTACTGTATATATTATATATATATATTATATCCACTTAATTAATTCATCGCCACAATAATATCAAAGTTTTTCTTTTTTATGCTCAAAGTTTAATTATATATACATATTTAAGCAACTTAATTGTCAAGTATTTCGATATATCTCAAATTTAGAGATACTAAATGAACTATTGATTAATTAATATTAATTTGTCTATCATCATTCATACCATACATATGAATTGTCTGAATGTTAATATGACATGCATATATATAAATATAACAAAATATATATACTTACATTTGAAATCAATTAGTAATATGGATTTGTTTATTTCACAACAAAAATCATTTTGTTAATTTTAATTTGGGGGAGGCTATACTGTGTCACGTCATTCTTACCTAATTGTAGTAATTAGATAGAAAAATCCACTTGGAGTTGTGCAAGCTAGCTATAAATATATATCAGCCAGAAGTACATCACATATCAACCATTAACCTCAACTTCTCCAAAAAACAAAAACAAAAACAAAATGGCAATACCAACTGCTAATCTATCCCATAATCTTCAAATTGAAGCGGTGCAAACTTGCCCACCACGAAGCGTCACCGCCGAACCTCGGCCAACGCGCCGCGTATCGGTGACGGACGACCTTGCTGGAACCGGGATCTTCTCAAAGTGCCTTAATATGATACTTTACTACAACAAGAGTACGGAAGAGGATACTGGTTACTTAGTTGCTGGCTGGTTCAAAGAGTCATTAGGAAAAGCCATGTCAGATCTCCCCATGCTAAGCGGTCGATTTAGGGTTCCGGCAAAGGGAGGAGAACCGGCAGTTGTGGCTAATGACTCCGGTGTTCGACTTCTAGAAGCAAAAATTCCAATGAGTTTGAATCAATTCATGGATTCTAAAGATAAGGAAGATATTGAAGCTAAACTTGTGTTTTGGAAAGACATTGATGAAGAAATTCCTCAATATAGTCCTCTAGTCTATGTTCAGGTATACATTATTTATTATTATATTACTTGCATTACATTAATTAGGATTTAATTTTGTTTCGTAAAGAATTATAAATTCTGTAATTTTCCAATAATTTATTGATTAATTTTCAGGTGACAAATTTTGAATGTGGAGGGTACGCAGTTGGAATCACTTGTAGCATTCTTTTGGCAGATTTATTCATGATGAGCGATTTCCTACATAGATGGGCTAATATTCACAGCAAATTAATGGAACAAATTGGAGAAAAAAATAAAGTTGTGCCATTATTTTATTTCCATAATGATGAGAAATCCAAACTCATTCCAACAATCTTAACTAATTCGGATCAGAGGAAAAATGGAAGCCAAACAATCATCTTCAAGAATGTCGTTGCTCGAGAAAATCCCGGTTTCGAGACTGAACCCTACAAGAATCTATCGTTTCAAGCAATTAAGAAAGCCGAAAAACAGATCGGCGTCAAAATTGGACCGAAAATTTCTCTTATCGTTCAAGTATCGACCGATATGATGAAGATAGGAAGCTTTCAGAAAGATGAAGATGAAATTATTGTCGGATCGAAGAGCAATGGAAATTATGAAGATGTGCTTTCTAATGCTAGGTGGGAAGAACTTGGAGAAATCTGTTTCCATGAAAATAATAAACCGGATTATGTTTCGTATTGGATCGGTTCAAAACATGGCGACGATGCGATTTTGATGGCAATTCCATCACAAGACAAAGGTTTACATGAAAAGAGATTCGTCCTATCAGTTCCTAATTGATTATGATCATAAGAGTTGACAAAAGTAATTAATTTCGAGGCCATTTCGTTGATAATATGGGTGTTATAAAGTATGAGAGTAATTGAAATTGTGTGATGTTTTTAAATATTTTATTTCTTAATTTTATTTCTTTGGATAATATTTCTTAATTTTTTATGATGTATTGTACTAATAATCACATTGAAAATTAATTGTTACACTATTACCTCGTGATGGAATTCAATTAAGAACCGGTCAAAAAAGTCCAAATGATCACATGCCTTGTTTAACATTAAACCATCACATTCCATTTTCGACCGAATGGCATTAATTTTGGAACCGGTCAAAAGTCATCTCCAGAATCCAGTTATGTAACAACGGTGGTAAAAGACGATAGTTCGACATATTCCACTTCTATAATGCAATTACTTTATCATTTTTATTAACATTTTGTGTGAATGGTGGATGGTTTATATTTAATTATGATTTTTATATATTTTTAATGTATTTTTTATAATTCGTCTCAACAGTAATTTAGCATAGATGATCATATTTTTCAATAGTATTTATAATTTTATTTAATTTAAAAAATTAGTGTTTTATTTAAAGATTATTTTTAATTAACACAATCAAATTTTACCATTTAAATTTTAATAATAATATTTTCCTACTCTATAATAAAATGATTGAATAATTTCAAAATTGGTTCACATCGTCGAATAATCTTGTTAGGAAATAGATCGAGGCCAGGGCATAAGTTTTTCTCAAATATGGTTGTACAACGTTGCCAAATAAACTATATAATGTCGACTGTTTTTTTAGTGGAAAACGAATCATAATTTTATGGCAATTAAATAAATGCGACAAACATTTAGCCAAACCTCCTAAATCAACTCCTGAAGCCTACCATCTACCACTGATCAATTACATGAATTCTCTATTGACGATTATTTCAATAGAAATTTCCTTAAAATCTTTTTGGTCAATTCATGAATAATTTATTGTGTAAAACTTCATTTTCCCTCTTTATTTTTAACAGTAGCCCCGAAAATTTAATCCTACAGAAGGTTTATCATGAATTTTAAAATATTAGTAATATATATGTTATCCTTTTTTCTGTACTACTTAATTATTAAAGGATTCTTTCATTACCACTTTTCATTATACCATTAAAAGCATTTTAGTGTCGGCTCAGCGTTAGACGTTGGGGGTTGGGTTGCTCCGCGGCAAATTTTGCAACTCTATCCCTCTCTATATATACTAATATATATTAGTCAATGGGTCCGTCCGTGGGACGGAAAGTCCGTAACCTTTAAAAATAAATAATTTGAATATATTATAAAAAAATTATATAGTAATTATTTGCATTAAACATTATTAAATTTATGTCAAATATTATATCAAAAGAAAATTATTTTAACTTTAAATCAATTAAAATTATTTTGATTTTGTTTCAAAATCTACAATCCTATTAGAATTAAAAATTTATTTTGTTTGAAAAATAAGATATGTCCGTTTTAATTAATAATAGGAAAAACATATAGCGGATTTTTATTAGGAATAATAGTTTAATAAAAAATTTGAAAAAAATAATATATATTTTAATTTGATTAAGAATAAATTTTTTTAGCAACATATTCGTTTAAATAGGAAAAAAACAAGATATGCCCATTTTAATTAGGAATAGAAAAAATAATAATGAATTTTAATTAGAAAAAATTGTTACATAAAAAAATTAGAAAAAAATATACTGTATTATAATTTTATTAGGAATATATTTTTATTGTATTTTGATTTCCTAATTAGAATAAAAAAATTCATAAACTTAAAATTGAAATTTGAAACCTAATTAAACTCAAAGTTCTAAATGAGGAATATAGTTTAATAAAAAAATTAGAAAAATTAATATATATTATGATTTAATTAGGAATAATTTTTTTAACAATATACTCGCTTGAATAGAAAAAAAAATGTGTCTATTTTAGTTAAGAATAGAAAAAAAGAATATAATGAATTTTTATCAAAAAAATTGTTTGATAAAAAAATAGAAAAAATATAGTGTATTATAATTTTATTATGATTTTTTTAAAATAATGGATAGGAAATTGACTAGAAATAAAATTATTATATTAAGAAAAAGTAATCGGTAGAATTTTATTAGGAATCATTATGTTTTTATTGTATTTTATTTTTTAATTAGAAAAAAAAAATATCATTGACTTAAAATTATAACTTGAAATCTAATTAAACTCAAATTTTTTATATACATGTGTCAAATTAATATTCGTTAATAAAACGCCATATGTCGGATGTTAATTTGACAATAAAATTTGCAATTAAATTACAATTGGAACAAATTGAAAAAGTCTCTCTATTGTCTATAAGTAGATTAAAAAAAAAAATTTAAAAAAACACCTTTAACCATCTTATCTTATTTTGTATATTATGATAGGAAGAAAAAAAATTAACTATTCCACCAATCAAAACGTGACTCAATAATTAAGATATTTTCTTCATCAGAAGATCATGTGTTTGAATTTTTAGAAGAGTGGATTTTGAATAAATAGATTTATATTAAAAATATATAAAAAAAAAAATTGAGCTATTACAATCGTAGATGATTGTTTATAAGATAATTGAGGAGGGAAAAATATTTGTTCAATGTACGTCCAATTAATTCCTTCTCTATCGCGCCTTTTAATCGCTCTAAATACAGCATTAACACTCGTATTACATGCCTTAATTTTATTTTCTCTGATGCCTAAGATGCATGCATATATTGAACTTATTATATAGTAGTATATATATAAGTCACTTTTATTAATTAATGCCATAGAAATACAATATTTAGGATATTACTTACTACATCTAGTAGGAATACATTAATTTGTATAGTTTGATGTATTCACTAGCTAACTATAGTCTAGAACTTCCGGTCGAGAAATAGAATGCATACAATATCCAGTACTGTTGATCTCTGCACCTACTAGCAAAAAAACTAGCAATGGAGCAACTATGACCAACTTCAACACTCTCGTGTCTTGTCCTCATGGCTAGCTGTTAGATCATTCAAATACATGTTTACAAAATATTGTAAAATTACACTTATAATAATTAAACTAATTAATTTAAGTTTGCTCGACAAATATTTTCTACATGCACCTCAAAATCATAGCCATTACGAAATCCAGAGCAATGAGATTATTTTTTTCTCCCTGCTCTGACTTTCGTCATTTTTACTCTAATAAACAAGGTTAGGGCTGTACGTATTCTTCAGAAACATGTTGATCTTCATGTTCGGTCTTGTATTCATGTATTTCACAAAATCACAATTAAATTAAATTAAATTAAATTCATTGATATGACTAACAGAATACTTAAAAATAATTAAAATGATAGAAAAAAATTGCAAATAAATATACTTATCTATACGTACCTTTCAGAAAGAATGGAATTGGATCTAAAATAAGCGTGCCCACAAGCAGCCTGCAGTATACGTTATAATAAGGATATTGGAAATTAAATTAAGCATAAAAATCAAGGCTAATATTGGCTTGACAGTCTTTCATTTTTGCATTAAATTTCACATAATAAATAAATCTTAAAGCTAATTTGCCATTAATATTTCGATTAAGCCATCATTCATTGCCAGCTTAATTGTGTTTATCTATTTTAAGGATATCACCGGCTTAATATTAATTGCGAATATTATTGGATGAGTTTTTTACTTTCTTTTTATATTCGTGAGGATATTAGAACCTTCGATATCAAGAAGAGGAAGGCATTATCATAATTATAGCTATAAGTTAACGGGCATGTCCGTTGGACGAAAAGTCTGTACCTATCAAAATTAATATATCATATAAAAAAATTATATAATTATTATTTATATTAAACATTATTAAATCTATGTCAAATATTATATAAAAGGTAATTGTTTTAACTCTATATCAATTATAATTATCATGATTTTACTTCAAAATCTACAATTCTAAAATTAAATTTTTTTTTTTTCAAAAGTAATAAACATAAAAAAGTAAAGTTACATATTAAGATTTGATTTCATAATAACATTTATAATTGCATCCAATCAATTTAATTATTTCTATTATTTCAAAAATAAGATATGTCCATTTTAATTAAGATTAGGAAAAGAAATATAGCGGATTTTTATTAGAAATAACAGTTTAATAAAAAAATTAGAAAAAAATAATATATATTATACTTTGATTAGGAATAAATTTTTTAATAATATCCTCGTTTGAATAGGAATAAAGAAGACATGTCCGTTTGAATTAGGAATAGAAAAAAAGAATATAATAAATTTTAATCAGAAAAAAAATTTATAAGAAAATTAAAAAAATATATAGTGTATTATAATTTTAATAGGAATATTTTTAAAAATAATAGTTAGAAAATTGATTAGGAATAAAAATATTATATTAGGAAAAATTAATTGATAGAATTTTATTAGGAATTATTATGTTATTATTCCGTTTGGATTTCCTAATTAGAATAGAAAAAAAAATTATATCATTGACTTAAAATTGTAACTTGAAACCTAATTAAACTCAAAGTTCTAAAATACATGTGTCAAATTACTATTCATTACCAAAATATCATATATCGGATGTTGATTTGACAATAAAATTTGTATTTGAATTTGCAGTTGGAATAAATTTAAAATTAAAACTCTTGCTATTGTCTATAAGATTTGACCATCATCGTCATAATTTTGTGAGTCTTTGGGTTAACTTGCGGCGTGTAATGAATATTAGTAGAGCACACACAAATCCATTTGAGTTCTGATACCATTTTCAAATGCATCTTATCTTATCTTGTTTGGAAATCGAAGGACTTGCTAAGTTCAGCTTGACTTCGAAAAAGTGTCAAGACTTTTGAGTTTCATGAAACGTCGTCAACTCAACGAGTTACATTTCTTGATTTTCTTGTGAGTTTCATGAAACGTCGTCAAAGAGCCGAATTGAAAAAACTAGCAATAGGATGGTCTTGTCAATTTGTTGAGATTGCTTCTTATAGAGAAACAACTCGTATTATGTGGTTGTTAACTAGAGCAATGGAGTGTCGTGCGAAGGCTGTCACTCTACGTCTCAATATTCTTCCGGATGCGGGTCTACTCGTTTTGCCTATGGACATGTTCTGAGGATCTAGATCAATGGATCTCGTCTGTTTGCAAGTGTTTGGAGGCATTAGACCTCGTACATGTATGTGGGTTAAAGAGGTTTAAATTATCGTGCCTATCCCTTGTGCGACAACAGATTCGACAGTGCAAATTAGATTATTTTTGAAATCTCGACACAATGACTTAAAAGATATTAAAATATTTTTCGCCTTTGATGATTCTCATAGTATAAGCTCGTCATTGAATGTAAATACTCCAAACTTTTGACTCTGTGCTGCTCTGGAGATAAATATTGTCGTGTGACAATTGTATAGAAAAATTGCAACTATTTTGGAACAAAAGTAGTAGTTAATTATCGTTTTTCTTTGAGAAAAATTAACTTAGGTGGAGTGCATTTTTTTAGAGAACACCCCTAGACTCGGAACAAACATCTGGAAATGATTTCAAATTTTAAGATTGACATAATTTTGCGTTCAAGGATGGACTGGAGGAGTTGAAGATAGATAATCTTGGAGGGAAGAACCAAGAAGGGTTGATTGAGTATTTGCTTGACAAGCTTAATAAGCTGAAGAAGATGACAATTTTATCCAAACATTCTATGCCGATAAGAATTGCGCACAAAGTGATCGATACAACATCAAAGAACGGAGCAGATTGCCATACACAAATGGAGACAGTGTTGTACTTGCCCTTAAACCGACATTGTCTTTAGAAGAAGACTGCGGCGAAAATATTCAAATTACAGAGCATGATAAAGGGATTCGATCCTTTTACCTTTGTTATTCAGGGCGTGAGTGGTTTTCATGTCTTAACGATTCATGATGTTTGAAGCTATAGCCAACAGTTATCTTCCAATGTCTGTTATGTTATGAAGGATTTTAGTTATATATGTATTTAGCAATTTTGGGAATAGCAATTCTTACTATTTGACCTTTAGCAAAAACTGTTTAACGGCTTGATTATACTTTTGTTTAGCATGTGGCATTTGTTTTGGAGAACAATTTCCTGCAACCTTACATGTTGTCTAGTTTTATATATATGTTTACTTTCACGAAACAATTCTGGATTTTTATTTGTTTTGGAGATTTGAATAGGCTTTCTAACTATGTACTCCGTATATGTTTATTTTTGATATTTCAATTATCATCGGCAATAAAAAATAGCATTAATTTCTAAAACTTTTAAATTTTATTTTTAATTCTTGCATTTTTTATATATATCAAAAAAATATAATTGACTATCTCATAGTATCACTAATCCTAAAAGCAATGAGCGTGTTCGATTACTTTCTTTCTTATAATGTAATCGTATTTATTTAGAGATGTAAACTCCCATTGTTATTTTTTTTTTTAAATGGCATTAATTTCTTGGTTCTTCTACAAGCGGCTCTTTTTTTTTTCTTTCTTTTTCTAAACTAAAGGACAATAGTCAGAGAACAGAAGTCTTTACTAAAATGATGAGTAGACCTAGAAACAAAAAGCCAAAGAAAGCTACCATTCAATTTTGGGTTTTAGTGGACAGTATATAATTTTGTGTTCTAGTTTCTTGTCGTTAAGCCTATAGCTAAGGTTTCAAAATAATACACCGAGTAGTGATGGACTTTAGCGCAACTAGTGGCCCCAATTTTTTTCGTACAATCTGATTTAGATCCGAGTCATTTTTTCTTGTACAAGTTTATTACTCAATTTATAAATATTGTACAAGGAAATTTCTCCAAAATCATGTTATACTCGACATTCTTTTACCACTAACTCTAGAGTTAGTGTTAGGCTTACAAACTTTACACTGTTTAATAGTTGAACCTTGCTGAATTTTAAAGGTTGTTCGTTGTAGTTACTTAGCACTGGCATTTCAATTTCATAATAACATCCAAGTCTAAAATAAAGGCGAGCTTTGACGTAACTGGTAAGTTGTTCGTTTATGGCCTGAAGATCAAGAGTTCGAACTTTATGGAAACAACCTATTTGTAAATTGTAAGAGAAAGATTAGGTACATTGATATCATCCCTCATACCGCGAGTTCAAGCCCGGAAACGACCTTTTTACAAATTGCAAGGATTGATTCCATACATAGACTCTCATACTGCTTTTGGGGCCAGCCATATAACTCTTCAGGGTTTTCCCTTTATCCAAGTCAAATATCGGCCAGAAAGTCATGAAACAAGTTGAAGACTTTGGCAGTGTTGGCATGTCCTTTTAATAAATAAAGAAAAGGCTAAGATAGAAAAAGGCATAATCGATTCTTTCTCATGTCATATATTTCATTTAGGACAAGGAATCCGATGCTTTTTATGCATTTTTTCATGATGAAGTGACACGAGAACTCTTCTAGGATTTCTTTTAGCACACAAGAATCTCACATTTCCTACTCAAAGTAGGATTTCATCACGTATTTTTTTCATCGTTTCTAGAGGTGATGAACTGATTCTTTGCATCTACTTGTATCAAATAGAATATATACGTGATGAAAGTAGATTACAAACGATGTTATTTCAATATTTTATCATTTTTATTTGCAAGATACTATGAATTACGAAAAAATTATTATTTGCATATTGTGTAACACGTCAGCATTTACACATACATATCAAAATTCCACAAATATAATATTTGAAAAGTGTGTAAAATAAAATATCAATTTTACACTTTTCACTTAAAGATTCACAAGAAAATATAGTAATATATATAATTAGTTATCTTTGTGGTCATGATCATAACGATTTTATATGTAAACGTGGTCCACAATGTGACATAAGAACTTCTCTACATTATGCTCTTAATTTGCCCGATAATTTAAATTTTATTGGAGTCCGAACAATTTATTTTTGTCAAGATTTTATGTTTCTAGACTTTTCTATTTGCGTAATTGCATTCAGCCTGTAATGATGGAATAATTAAATCTAGGATATTTCTTGATTGAAAATCTCTATAAGAGGAGAGGAAACCACAAACTATTTACATTACCTGGTTATTGATCAGCCTCTTTGTTTCTATACCAATCCTATCTCTGTCTTACACTCACAAGCACAAAGACACGCAGAAAAACACATTTATAGGTATTTATTTGTAGGGCTAACATACCATGTGAATATCTCTATCACACACACATGTAGAATTTTGTCTCAAAAAAGAATTGTCCCCACAAACCAAGCTGTTCTTCCATTACTTGAAAAGAATTGCCCCATTCTAAAAAACCTTTTTTTCTTTCTTAGGCAGTCCCAATGAAACACATGATCCAAAGTATATCTCACATTGTCATGATGAAGCAACTATTCCTATACCATTCTTAACTTATCTCTTTACAATATCTAACAATTTAAAGTTAATTTCTTCCACATATTACTTATCTACTATATACCTCCCAACCAATTGCATTTGAGCATATTCAGCTCTGTCCATCTACCCATCAAAATTTTCCAGCTACCCTTATTATGAGCTAAATGTAATGTGGAAATTTATTACAAGTTATGAATTGCAACTTTTCATTAATACATAGGCCATGAAATTTCACATTGCGCAAAAGCCTACCTTTTTAAGTCAATATTAAATGTAGCATTAAAAAAAAGGTACATTATATGTGTTTCTCCTTCAATAGTATGTCTAAAAATGAAAACTTTCAAAGTCCCAAAAGAGAATAAAATTAGCAATTGAAGCCAAAGTTGCAAACTTTGACTCAAAGAAACACTCTCACACACACAATGCAATTGCTATTCATAAATTTAACCAACATAAAAAACAAGAATCACAATATATCTCTTATTCATCTAAGTCAAAAAAAGAAGAAAAAAAATGCTACACAAGAAATGTGACATACAAATAAATCTCCATATATATGTCATCCATTCTCTCAACAAATCACAAAACAATGCAGCACAATAAAGAAAAATAAAAACTAAATAAAAATGAAAATGAAAGAAAGTCTAGCAGGAGTAATGCCAATTCATGAAAAGAATAGACAAAATATATAAATTATCTCTACATATAATATTTTTTCTAGACAAGTAAAGCCAATGCAGCTCCTCCAAACAATGCTACAAAGTGCATGCTGCTTCTGTGAACAAAACCTGAACCGGCCGGGTTCGATTCCGCTGTAGGCGATCCCATAGGACTCATTGATGAGGGACTCATTGAACTCATCGGGCTCATTCCCATGGATGGGCCGGAGGCGGTCGGACTCATTCCTGGTTCAGGAGGTGACAATGAACTCATTGGAGTCATCGAACCCATAGGAGTCATTGAACCCATTGGAGTCATTGATGGGCTAGTTGGCATCATGGTGGTCGGAGATGGTGCCATCATGGTGGTAGGTGGTGGCGTCATCATGGTGGTCGGTGGTGGAGTCATCATGGTGGTAGGTGGTGGTGTCATCATTGTGGGTGGTGGTGGTGGTGGTGGCGGCGGCGGTGGTGGTGGTGGTGACATGGTGGGTGGTGGTGGTGACATGGTTGCCCCGCCGCCGCCGGTGGAAGTTGGTGGCATTGATGTTGGTGAAGAAGCCGGACTTTGAGCCATGGTGGTCGCTATAAACATTGACAGAGATAGTAAAAGCATTGCACGTGCGAAAGACATAGCTAAGCTCTTATGTTCAACTGAAAGTTGAACAATGTAAAGAGAGAGAGAGTTTTGTTTTGTGAGGTATGGGAAAATAATAGTAGCACTAAGGTTGATATATAGAGGAAAGGAGATTTTTATCTTAACCAATGAATGTATGGTTTTTTGTACAACTGACACGTGTGTATATAACATTTAGAGATGATAATGTATTGTTATTATGTGTTGTGTGTGATCACTACTAAGATGTCAACACATGAGTGGCTGGATGGATGTTCTTGTTGGTACCCACACAACACAAATCATTAAGAATATTTTTTCTTTCTTTCCCCTCCCCAAATTTTCTAAATTAATAATTTCATAGCCTCAATCTCAAATTTACCCTTTCTAGATTAGTTAGATACCGTTCGATTTGGATGATCTGGTATTGTTACAGATACAAAATAAACACATTCTTATCTTCTTTCGTTAATATCAAATATTTTGCTCCTCATTCAAGACGAATACTCCTGTATTGGTTAATATCGGATACAATATTACAAGACATTATAAGGTATTTTACACTTATATTTATAGATTATAACATAGGAGAAGAAACTAGAAGTAAGAAACATGAGAAGCACAATGATCATCCATGGGATTCTATTTCTAATTTTCTATTAATTTTATAGACAATAGAGAGACTTTTTTAATTTATTCCAATTGTAATTTAATTGCAAATTTTATTGTCAAATCAACATTCGATACTGGCGGTTTATTAACGAATAATAATTTGATACATGTATTTAAATTTTTTGAGTTTAATTAGGAATCAAGTTATGATTTTAAATCAATCATATTATTCTCTTTTTCTATTCTAATTAGGAAATCAAAACAAAATAAAAACGTAAGAATTCCTAATAAAATTCTATTAATTATTTTTTCCTAATATAATAATTTTATTCCTAATCAATTTCATCTATTATTTAAAAAGATATTTTTAATAAAATTCATATATTATGTTTTCCTATTCCTAATTAAAACGGGTACATCTACCATTTTCCTATTCAAACGGGCATATTATGAAAAAAATCATTCCTAATTAAATTAAAATAGATATTATTTTTTTTTATTTTTCCTTAAACTATTAGTCCTCATAAAAACCCATTATATTTTTTTCATCCTTAATTAAAACGGGCACATATTATTTTTCAAACAATAAGAACAACTAAATTGATTAGATACAATTATAAATTTTATTATAAAATCTTGACACATAACTCTTTACCTTTTTCTATGTTTATTATTTTTGAAAATAAAATAAATTTCAAATTTAATAAGATTGTATATTTTGAAATCAAATCAAAATAATTATAATTGATAGAAAGTTAAAATAATTATTTTTTATAGATTTAATTTAATAATTTTTTATATAAATAATTATTATATAAATTATTATATAATATAATATATATTTAAATTTTTAATTTTTAAAAATACTATATTTCCGTCCAACGGACGGACCCACTGACTAGTTCCACTAATTACAAAGCAAATGCAACACAAAGGTTTGTCAATTTGATCATCATGTCTTGTCAATTCATCTCCATATATTTTTGGTGTAACACTCTTACCAAATCATGGGTCTGAATCCTGAGATAAGATAAAAAGGTATAAACGCCGCGTTTCAATCAAAGCCCCCATTTCTTGTCATTGCATGTATCGTCTCTTTTTATTAGTACTATAAAATGATCGGGCTCAAACTGTCGAAATTTAAGTTGAAAAAATAGGAGCTTGTAGTAGTTGATAATAAAATCACACAAAGGATTTTATTAGCCTCTGATTCAGATGGGTTCATTCAAAACGTTTGGTTACAACTATAGTAATATGAAGTTTAAATTTATTGGCATAACCTAAAATGCAAGGAAAAGGAAAAAGTGTGTATTTATATATTAGTACCTCCGTATCAAAATATATGATATTTGCTATTTAGGACGGTGGTCTAATGATTAACCCATATTTTATAATATTATATATTTTGTTCCTCTAAATAGACATGCATTTAGACAATAATTTTTATTAGATATAAAATGAACCTAAATATCGTATATTTTGCTTCTGATTCAAGACGAACACACCCTTATCGTGTTTCGTCAAGTTATAACTAATAAGAAGTTATAATTAATTGACATAATATACAACTAAAAATGCAAGAAAAATGAAAAGGGTATTTTTGTTAGTTTCATTCAACAAAACTAGTAGCCACACAATTTATAAATACAGTCTGTCTTAATTGGATATTTTTGTTCAAGAATAAAGAGCTCCACATGTTAAAGACTAGTGTGTTCGTTGACGCCCACAAAAGTCTTTTTTTTTTCTAAAGACATATTTTAAGATGTTTATAACAAGACATATCATTTTTCAAACTCAAAACGAACTCGCGCTAAAACAATTTATTGATTCAATTTCTTTTACACGTACGTACGGTTAGTTTTGTACAGTGAGAAGCCAATATTGGCACGAGAGACGTCCCATTCGTAAGACATCGATCAATGAATTAATGTCATGCCAATAATATACTAGGCCCCGACCCAGCTAACCATCTCAATTTTAATGCAAATTAAACCAAATTACACAATAATAAATTAAACAAAAAAATTGATTATGATGCTTACGTGTCGCGTCGCCATTTTCTTTCTATCTAATTTGTCTGTGCTCGATGGTCTTCACTCACTTCTGTACAGTTGGCACCTTTTATTTGCTAATGAATGACTCAGATCTGTTAAATGTCAATCAGTTGCTTTCATTAGAGTTTTAATCGCCAGCTTCCATTAATAGAGACTGGTGGTGGTTAGTTAATTAGTTTGTTAATTACCGCTAATATCTGAATCTAACAACAAAATCTTTATTTACAGCACAAGGCCACATATTCCTAGAGATGACAACACTAAAAATTTGAATCCCAATAGATGACATTCCTAGATATGACAATTCTAATAATTTGTGAATGAATTACTAGAGATTAAAATATTTCTAGAGATGAAAATTTTAATAATTTGAATTTTGGAGAGAGTAGAGAAGACATTCCTAGAGCAATTCTAATCATTTGAATGAATTACCAGAGATGAAAATATTCCTAGAGATGAAAATTAAAATAATTTGAATTTTGTAGAGAGTAGAGACGACATTTCTAAAGATGGCGATTCTAATAATTTGAATTTCTAGAGATCATGACATTCCTAGAGATGATGACAATTCTAATAATTTGAATTGATGTCCGATAGATATTTAATTAACAAAGATCATCGAGCATCAATAACAGAAATTGTCACCAAATTTATATATACTATCATCACTAAGGATTGGATGTAGATTATCAGGATTCATTTCTCATCACTTAAGCCAAATAATTTTGACAAAAGTAGGCTCCTTGGGAATTGGCAGAGTCATCGACTTGTTGCTAATCATCGACACAACCTCGGAATTAATTACATAAATATATGTATACGTGGACAGATTATGTGGAGAAAAATAAGAAAATCGAACGCACCATGTTCGATCTTCATTCCTAATAGTTGATTAGGCTTACTAATCCGATTATCATTACCCAAAGCATAATCGAACATAATATTTTCGATTTTAAACCACCATAATCGAACATGATGTGTTCGGTTTTGAAGTATAATCGAACACCGTGTTTTCGATTTTGGTTGAGGAGTAGGAAGACACAATACATATGCATGCACATTAATTAATTACCTTAAAGTTAAATAACTGATCAATGAAATTGGAAAGGGAGTAGGAAGACACAATACATATGCATGCACATTAATTAATTACCTCCATTGTTTATAATTAATTACCTTAAAGTTAAATAACTGATCAATGAAGTTGGAAAGGGAGTAGGAAGACACAATACATATGCATGCACATTAATTAATTACCTTAAAGTTAAACAATGGAAAGCAAAACCAAAACGAAGACATGGTATTCGATTATGTATTTGTAAAAATCGAAAACACCATCTTCGATTATGAAGATAATCGAAAACACCATATTCGATTATGGTTTATGGTTTAAGCATAATAATCACGCCTTAACCAAAATCGAACACAGTGTTTTCGATTTCACTATATCCGTTTACCATTCGCACTCACACAACCTCGGACATCATCGGCCGGTCATCAGCGCTTTGTTGAACGCACAATAGACCAACTTGAACACATCGGAAGACTTCTTCATCAGAGTATACTTGTCCTAATCCAGGTTCAACCATTTCCACACATCTCATATTTTTCCATAATTCCCATGCCTGATCAAATAACGTTTCTGTAAATTTTGCGATTTAAGAAAAACTGGAGTAAAAATATCATCAGGGAATTTTTTTTAGTTTGAAGAAAATAATACTACCTCCGTCCCAAAATAGATACAAATTTTTTCAATACAAATAATATTACAAATAAGGATTAAAAAAATGGCCGAATCAAATCGTTTCACCTACCTATAATCCGCTAATAAAACTCTAGCATCAGGGGATATACTTACATATCCAAGCACATTTTCTGACGAACACAGACTGCCACATTTCTTGCCCGTAACTATAGCCAGTACTAGGACTCCAAAGCTGAAAACGTCGGATTTCTCGGAAAATAAACCATCTATGGCATATTCAGGAGACATATATCCACTGTTACATAACAATCATCAGTAAATCAAATGACAAAATAATTATCAGCTAGCTAAAATTAATATAATCTTTGAGCCCTAAAAAAATTATGTACTTACTATGTTCCAACAATTCTTCCAGTTTCGGCTTCGGATACATTATCTCCAAAAACGCATGCCGTACCAAAATCGGATATCTTGGGTATCATATTACTGTCCAATAGAACATTACTAGCTTTCAAATCCCTATGAATAATTTTCAACCTAGAATGCTTATGAAGGTAAAGAAGTCCCTGAGCTATCCCTTCAATAATGCTAAATCGTATCTTCCAGTCTAGTAAATGTCGTTTTGTTGTGTCTGTTAAGAAATTGAAAGCAACAACGAAACATGTAATTAGAAACCTTGATTTGATTAAAAGCCAATACAAAATTTGTGGTCTAATGTTTAAGACGTCGTCTACCTCTTTGAGAGATTGAAAGTTTGTATACAAAACAAAATTAAACTCGAAATAAATGAACTTAATTACCATAAAGGAAAGCATCCAAGCTTTTGTTTGGTAAGTACTCATAAACTAAGATCCTCTCTTCATCATGAATGCAACAACCTAAAAGTCTAACAAGATTTCTGTGTTGGAGTTTGGAAATCAATAACACTTCAGTTTTGAATTCCTTCGGTCCTTGTTTAGAGCCTTGACTGAGCCTTTTCACGGCTATTTCACGCCCATCGTACAATGTCCCAAATGGAGTTAATCGAATACTTGGGGCCTAAATCTAAGACAAACAGTACATGAATCAAAATCGTTTCATCAAAACACACTACCCATGTCCTCATTATTAGTAAGTGAAAGTTCGTTCCGATCTGTTTCGACAGATAATCGCGACTGTGCTAACAGGCACGCGTCAGCACAGAATAACAAACAGTACGATAAAGTAAATAACACAGGGAATTGTTAACGCAATTCGATTTCCCTACTCTGCGGGGCCAAGCCCAGAGGTAAACAGCATTCCACTATATTTGAAACAATAGGACAATACTCGTGGTTACAATTCGCAAATCTATAACCTATCTCCTATTTTCCTAGTGTATTCCTTGCTTACCTAAACGGCCTAATCTCCTATTAGGACTTACAACGTTGCCTGCACCAATCGGGTGAGGACTTCACGCAACCCTTTTTCAGATATACGTTGCCACACCAACCGGGTATGGACTTCACGCGACCCTTTTTCAGATACACGCGGATCTAACACTCCACTATTCTCGTAACTCTCTCTAGCTACTAAGTGATCTTCTTAACCCCCTTAAGAAGCGTGAAAGGATCATCCAGCCAATTATGTCTTCTGTCTTTTATACTTGATGCAGCCCCATTATGAATAAGACTCTTTAACCAAAACGACAATCACATTCCTAATCGGAATAGGTCTTCTTCTCCTTCATTAAACCGGAAGTCAATCCCTTTAGAATAGAAACTGTATTGACTTCTTTACTGAATAGGAAAACAACTCTCTTTTCCTAAAATTCATTCCTTGTTAGATTAGGAATTGTATCCCATAAGAATCTTCCTTTTAATTTAATTCCTTTTTAGATTAGGAATCAAATAAGTCTTCTTCATGGATTAGGAAATCCATATTTAAATCAAATCAAATCATATCACCATAAGGATTCTGTAATTTATTGGTTTCCACACGTGACTTGTGCTGTGAGAAGGAATCAAATCTTTTGCATAATGGTTTTGACGAAAATAGCCAACTTACATAAACTGCTGCAGACGTGTGTTAACAGAACAGCGAGCACAGGTTAGTAGCACAGACAGTTTGTCTCAACAGTAAGTAAAAATGCAAGGTAAACAAAACCTCGCCCATTTTTCTTTGAAGTTTGAAATTTATATTGACAATTAACTATGAATTACAGAATTATGCTTACCTTGTAAACATGCCCAAAACCTCCCCTACCAAGAAAACTTTGCTCGCAAAAGTTGTCCGTCGCAATTTTTATAGTCCAAAAACCGAAGAAAGGCTGCTCGCGATTTTTTATTTTTCCTCTCGAATCAGAATTGTGTACATTGTCATCATGAAGGAGATCGCCAACCATTTCTGTGCCAAACTCATACATGTCGACGGCCTCATCATTGTCATATCCATCTTCTCATACATACATACACACATAAATCCATCAATATTTAGTTATATTTGTGCTCTTGAAAATAAAATAAATATATAGTATATGCTTATGTGTCCTTAATTATTTGTCATTTTTTTTATGCAAATGCATAGGAAAATGATAAATAATTAGGGATGAAGGTAGTATATGTATTATAAATAGATTACCAGCTTGTCGGTATCGTTTTATTCTCCACAGCAAGCAGAAGATCATCACAACAAGCAAGGAAGCAGCCATGGTCGAACCTCCTATGATTAATCCTTTATGTATTTTTCTTTTACGTCTATCTTGCTTGGCTGACAATATAATGAATTTTATTTACAATAATAATAGGTCTCTAGCTAGCTAGCTACTTTTAATAAACAGATCGTTCAAATGTTCAATATTCTTCTAAACAATGAGCTCTGGTACGTAGTAGCAACTTTAATGAAGTTTAAAATGATCTAGTGCAATTAAAGTTTCATATCTATTACTTTACTTTTTTCGGTCCATTTCAAATGTCGTATAATAAAATTTATTTGGATTTTTTTTAACTAACATTTTATATATGAATCTGTATATATATTTGACATGGCCTTTCAAATCACATGTCTAATTTAAAAGTTTAATTATTATATTCGCATAAAAACATGTATAGTTACTTGCAAATCTTATTTTTATATCTCATTAAAACTAATTGATTGACTAAACATGTATGGTATTGGAGTAATAAATAAAAGAAGATTTGTCATGTTCCATTATACTCTCTCCGTCCCAAAATAAATGTAAATTTTTCAATATAAAATACATATAAAAATTTGCATCTATTTTGGGCAGAAGTAGTATATAGCAAAGAAATGATGAAATCCAATTCCAGGAAAGTCAATACATTATACAACCATACATAGTAGGATGATTAGTGTAATTTACCTTTTTGTAGCACAACACTCCGTCTTACGTACAAAATTAACCTTGTTATTCCTTCACCGGGTTTGACAAGAGCTGGAACAACGTCTTTTTGATAGAACAGGCAAGATGCTTCCATTTCAAAGAAATCGTATGCAACACAAGAACATTCCTTTCTGCATATCTCACGACAGTCACTAACTAGGGAAAGGCTTTTACCGGTCAACGAATTATCCGGTGTAATTATATCATTTATCCCATATTGTTCAAAATCATTTGACCCTGAGCCTTTGCAGTTTGACGGCTTAGGGCCAGGGATACAACCTTGGGATCGTTCAGAACTATCGAATCCCGGGCTCTCATCACAGTATGCAAATTTGTCGCCCTCAACGTCATTCGCATCAATGTAGCTTCCGATATAAAACAATGTCCCAAATGGAGTTAATCAAATACTTGGAGAATCATACCCATCAATCCCCAAAAATTCAAAGTAACTACTATCCTTGTTCTGGACAAAATTGAAATTACCAGCCAAATAAGGAAATCATTTTCCAATAGTATCCCAAGTTCCACTACTCCAGAATGGTGTACCTCGTCGAGAAATTACAATCTGCTTTTTCGTGATGTTAGGATCCATTCCTAAAGAGAATGCTCCCTTTTTGGTTATGTAGCTAGTCAACAGTAATTGAGACTATTATCAATTCCTATTCTCATTCTTGGTATGATTGTATCAGTCGGATAATCAATACTCTGCCAGACGATTTGCTTCCTGGCAATGGCGAAGCTATGTGTACCCATGGGTGTTCAAATGAACACCCAAACATTTGGGGAAAAAACTAATTTATATTTTAAATATAAATATTTATAGATTAATTAAAGTTAATAAATTATAACTTCTCTATAATTATTTTGGATTAAAAATTTTGAACACCCAAAAAAATTTTTCTATCTTCGCCCCGGCTTCCTGGTGCGTAAAACTAAGTTTCCGGTATTAGTTAACGATAAAGTTATATCATCTCCTTTAGCAGGATTTCCTTTATTGATGATGATCAATGGACGATCGTCTTTGTAGAGTGTCATGTAGCCAGCTTGAGAGATGTTGAAAGTTTTAAACGAATTATCCGGAATAGGATTATCCCGGTTAGCTATCCAAGTGGGATTATATACGTCTTCGGACTGAATAGGATTATGATCCTTATAATTGATACCTAAGTAATGTGGTTCGGAAGAGTCAGTAAGGTAGAAAGAAAAAATGAATACCTTGTTTGGAGATTGCAACATCTCATCGCTTCCTCGTAGCTCTTCTCCTGGTCGGAGTTTATCCAATATTTTTGCTCCACAATTATTAAAACATAATGAGAAAAGAATATACAAACAAAAACAATAATATCCAATCCAAGAATATCTATCCATCCTCATTTTCTATCTGAATTTTTTGATATATGAATGATCAAACTTAGAAATACCTCAACTACATACTTCAAAAAGAAGAACATATCATTATTACTACCTCCCTAACCTTATGCTGTTATTGGAAATTTGAGCTGGATTCAATGTCTTTAGTAATTAACTAATCGTTGGATCTAAAGAATCAATTAAGTAATTAATCGAGTAATAATTAAAAGGTGTGAAAACAATAGATAATATAATTCTCAGCAAGTGTCCATAAAACAAAACAAAAGTGGACTTACTTTAAGAAAACGTGAATCATTTATACCATATATCAGTATAATATTAAGACTATGAGTCCTTATATATTTTCATGTTAATTCTATCGTTAGTAAAATATTGGTTCGCGAATCGTTAACTTTTAAATATGATCATAAATATTGTTATGAACGAAAATGAACATAATTAAATATAATAGCTCATTTTGATTCATTTTTAAACTCATTTACTAATTCCATCATGCTTTTAGTTTCATTTTCGATTTATTTAATCAAAACACAACTGATTTTTATTTTTATGTTTACTTACAATCATTTAAATTAAAAAATTGTGACATAATTCGATTAGTTCCAAATTTTAATAAATATGAACATGAACATGAACGATCTTATTAAGACAAAGATCGAATATTCTATTTTTAGCCTGCTACAAGCCTGTAAGAACAACAGATTAACAGAGACACCCTTCCTTTACATTGCTTAGTCTTTTGGAAAAACGATATAGCTACTACACACTCCATCCCTCATTAATTGTCGCGTTAAACGCAACAACGGAGGTAGTAATATGCTCATATTGTGTCATCCCATAATTTTTCTTATTTTTGGTGCAAAGCACGTGAGAACATGTGAATGCAAAAAACATAATCTTAATTATTCTACTATTACCGTCCATTAGCCGTACTATTCCACCTTAATCTCATCAATAATAAATATATATAATGTTTGGGCTTTTAGACATATAAAACTTTATTTTTGAATTGAGCCCATATCTTCAAAATTGGCTTGAAGCCCATTACAACAGCACGCGTGAATTCACACGTGTTTCGCCTTCTTGTTCTAAGAACACTACCGATACAAAGTTTTTTATATAGAGATTCTTAACAATTCTTTCCGTCACATCGACGAAAATTAAACGGAAAGAGAAAAAATCAAAAAATTTATCAACTAAAAAATCTATATAATCAAATACATGAATACTCAATAAGATTTATTCCTTCCGTTTCAAAATAAATGCAAACTTTTATATAAATATTATATTAAAAAATGTGCATCTATTTTAAGACGTATTATATATTTTTAATATAACAAATTATTTATTTAAAATTAATACTATTATTAAATATTAAATAATAAATTAGGAGAGATAATGTAATGGATCAATAAAATAGAAGAGAGATATAAGAAATTCACTTGAAAATAAAAAAATTCTTCCGATTTATTTTAATACATATTAAAATTTTTTATGTGTTTATGTGTCACGTAAAAAATTCACAAAAACTTGTATAGAAAGTGGTCTAAATTAGGGATGGGCAAAAATCGAACCGAAATAACCGAAACCGATTGTAATTTCAGATATTTCGGTTTTGGCTTCGGTTTCGGAAATTTTGGCTTTTCGATTTTCGGTTATTTCTATTCGGTTTGGTTTCGGTGGTGGAAATTTTGGCTTTTCTGTTTTCGGTTCTCGGTTAAACCGAACCGACCACATTAAACAAAGATCAGATATTAAATCGGGTATTTGGAATTTAAATTAGGGTTTCCTACTCCTGACTCATCATCACACATTCACATACCTCCCAATCGAACCTTCTTCGCTATCGCTATCCTTTCCATAGCTTCTCCGACTATACAAAACGGAGTCAATAAAGGAAAGAATCGGACTAGCAATGGCGGTTTGTGGAGTCTGTCAATGGATACCGACGAAGTCGATGGCGTCATGGCGAGATAGAAATTAAAACGGTGAAGACCGTCACGGTGGTGGCTGCAATTGGTCAGATGTGGAATTTGTTCAGGGATGATAATATATGATGATCTCGGTCTCAATTTCGACGAAAATAACGGGCTCGATTTCACTTTCGAAGATCTCGTAAGCTCCAACACGCCAATCTCTGGATTCAGGAAGCTCCGTCATTTGCGGTGGCGATTTGGTCGCTTCCGACGGTGTTGACGTGGCTGTATTTTGAAAGACGAGCGTGGATGGAGGCGTAGATAGAGGAAACAACTGTGGCGAGTTGGCGTTAAGTAGCGGAGGAGACGAAAGAGGCAGATGAGAGATAGTGCTCTCTGCCAAATTTGGTTTGTAGAGGATTATTTTTTATATTCTAAAGGTCCCTGTATAATTTTTTGTTTCAATAACATCCCTGATTTTTGTTCTTAATTTTTAATCGGTTAACCGAATTTTTCGGTTGCGGCAAAACTGAATTTTCGGTTTTCGGTTATGCTCGGTTTTAACCGACACCGAACCGATGCCCACTCCTACGTGGAGATTAGAGAACGTTCTAGATCTGATTTTTCTGTGTGATATATATATATATATATTTTCAATTAAGTTCGTTATTTTAGTTATTTTAAAATTTATTTCGGTTATTTTCGGTTTAAACCGAGACCGAACCGAAAATCATGTTTTTCAATTTTCAGTTCGGTTCGATTATATTCGGTTTTAACCAAAATCGAACCGATGCCCACCCCTAAACGCAGGATGTCCATGAGGTTGTTTCTGTTACTGAGACAAGTCACCATTAACAAATACATCATCTATGTTTAAGTTAACAGAATGAAAATAAACAACTACTCTTAAATTGGAAAACTTAAAATAAGGTAATTTTTTGAATGAGCTATTAAATAAAAAATCTCATCTCATCCTTTACAATAATGTTGCTAATATATATAGCTTTGAAAGTTTGCTAATTTATTATATACATATGGTTATATTATAGGTACTCGCCAAATGTGAAAGAAATTAAAGTCATCGGAAAGTCAGGAGAGCGAGGTTATATTATTTGCGAGACAAGCTTCCAAAGCTCTCTACTTTCAAATGATGAAAAAAGACTAGCACTTTTTTGTTTGAGCTAGTTTTGTTTCTTGTTGTTTAGATAACATTTTTCATTGTCTTGTATCCCAAGAAAAAGAGGAAAAATTTTTCTAAATTCATCGGATAAAGTATCTTTTGTGAAAATTACTTGATGTGTAAGCTAATCTTCTTATAACATTAGAAGAGTATAATCATGAATCATTCTTTTCGAAGCTATAAAAATTTGTTCATATTTATTTTAACATATCTTTTCACAACCAACCATAACATAGTCGAACGGTTAACGCATCATGTTTCTTCTTCGATGTTGTTGGCACTATATTAAAATAAAAAAAAAATAAAAAAAAACCTATCTTTTCACATAATAATTCATTGGTTGTCCTCCACTAGTGTACCCTTATGTAAGGGTAAAAGAATATAGTTCTTCTGGATGACTTTTAATAACTTTATAATTAAAAAATGTCAATAATGGGCTTGGCATTATTCTAAACAATAATTTGATTTAAAAGAATAATTTCTATGTTATTCTCTTGCTTTTATAAAGTTAAAGTTAATTCGTAAAGATTACTTTCAAAGAATTAGGGAGAGACCATGGGGATAAAAACTTTTACAAAGTATTAATTTGTTGGGAAATTTATCCAAAATGAATTTCTTTTCATCATGCAAAGAATACGATCCTGCTTTTCTTATTTCACTTGGTATTTGTCGATTTCTGAAAACATATAATTTTGATGATGTTTGGCTCATGTTCCGAATATCAAATGAACACACTCTTTACCATATAATCGTAGATGGATGTAATGGGTTGATATTGATTGGAGCAGGCCTGGCGATTTGTTTGATTAATGAGTACCGTAGAACATCCTTAAAATAATACTCGATATTACTAACCTCATATAATTAATAAAGTTTCTGATCTCAAAATCATATTTCATATATAATTATATATATATCGGTAAATTAAATTAATTAATAACTTTATTTAATTTATAAAATTATATAAAATCCTATAAATTCTGACATTATTTAATTTAATTTAAAGTTATGTTTATTTATTTATTGAAAAAGAAAATTCCTAGAGAACTTGTGCCCTGCCTTTTAATTTGGTTTTCATTTTTTTAACAAAGGAAACATGCCACCTTTTGTGCTGGCCACACAGTTTAAAGTTTAAGTTTAGATGCTATAAATAGTTAATCACGTACCTCAAAAATCCAATCCAAACGCAAACCAAAAACTTTCTTCACAAAGTCATTAATTTGCTCACTCACAATTCATACTTTGTTTTCCTTTTGTTTTGATCAATATGGCGGATTCGGAAAACAAGAGCTCTATTGACGCTGTGAAACCAGCAGAAGAGGCAGAGGTTGTCGTCGCCGATGAGGTTGAAGATGACAATCCGGTCTCCGATTGTCAGCCAACGGCTGAAGGATTGGTTGGTTATTTTTTCATTTTACTCCATATACCATTTAGACATGTCTGATTTTATACTTATAATAATACTACTTCGATTATATTATCATGTTGATATATATAATAGTTCGATAAGCAAGGAAATACTATGATTTTTTAATTATTTTTGTGAAATTTTTTGAGTGTATAAACACGTCTCGATATGTATGTGTAAGTTTTATGCTTGTGCCATAAAATTTCAATATTTTTCTTTTTCATAATAGGATACTATATGTACTATTAATTCCTTCGACTATAAATAATTAACACTAGTATTTTCTTTTTTGTTCATTGATAAAATTAGATGTTCTAGATTATAATTTTATTTAAATCCATCCATCTACACAAAGTGTCCGTTATATTTTAATTTTCAATTATTCATAGACGAAGTAATAATAGACGCGTACTAATACATGTATTTTCGTAAAATATATATATATATATGTATGTATATATGATTTCAGCTGAGCGAGGAGGAGGAAAAAACTATTGAAGTAAAGGAGGCTGAAGAACCAGCGGCGGAAGAAACAAGCACGACTGACTGAGTAGTCATTAGGGAGGATGAGAAAAACATGTATAGTATTATAGTGTGATTATCGCCTTGTGCACGGGATATATATATATATATATATCTTTCTATTTTGTTTTGTTTGTTCATGATTAAGTCAGTGTTTTATGTTGTTTATTTGACATATCTATGTTTAATTAAGGTTGTTATTTATATTTATATTTTTTCCTTCTCTTCACTTTTGAATGTTAAATTAAGAGAAAATGTAAATAAATACATTAAATAAATATCAATGTATTTATTTATTTTAATATAAGAATGAATTAGAATAATACAAAACCTATATATAAATCTATGGATGGACAATTTGCATATATTACTACCACAGACCACAGTATATTTTACAAAATAATAAATATTTTGCATCATATACAGTATTTGCATATTACCGTATATACTGTGCTAAGTTCTCAATTGAGTTTATTTTTCGTTAATCTTTTCTTTAATGAAATAAAATCTCTATTTTTTTTTTATGTTAATATGAAAATTTCAATTAAACGAAACCGTCCGCTTGGACAAAGAAATGTACATCAACAGGCAAATTGCCATGATCGAAAGTCATACTAGACCTGTTTAGAAAATTATGGGCAAGACAATCTGCGACTTTATTACTAAGTCTACTAACATAATTAAACTGCAGAATATCAAAATGTGACTCCATCTTCTTCAGCTCAATATATAATTAAAACACCACAACTCAATGCACTCTTGCCCTTAGATTGAAGTTTCCGTATCAAAAGTTGACAATCTCCCTCGATCATTACCTTCCGTGCTCCTAATCGACAAGCTAAATCCAATGCCTGCTTTGCTGCACACGATTCAACATGCAACGCGTCCTCAGCGTTTCCAATACTACCCGCAATAGCTGCCAAGACACGACCCTCTGCATTTCTTGCAACTACACCATATCGATTGATGCATCGAAGTTTAACTTCACCATATCCAAGTCTGGTGGCTTCCATCGATTGTCGACTGCCTGACAGCTCTCTGACACCCTGTCCGAGACCTCTATGGCGAAGATTATCTTTGGTGGCAAGGACTCCTTTACACAAACGCCAATAGAAAGCACGAGTATTCGGCGGTAAAGGCACCGACCAAAGCTTCTGTTGAGTTTATCAAACATAATAATAGAGAAATTGAGAGAAAGTTCTTTCTTCATTCAATAAGATAAGTTTTACAACACTAGAGTACATCTATTTATACAAGTGTTGGAAAATCTAATCTAGATTTTATTATATATTCAACAGTGACATCTATCTAAGTTGTAGAAGAGTATGGTAGAGTATGGTGGGTGGCAGGCCGGAATGGCCTGCTTCCGATGGAGTGGAGTGAAAGAAATGTCTGGTGGAGGCATGGTGACGATTTGACCAGCTTGAGCTGAGAAAAACACTTCAGGCCCCAAAAATAAAAAGGAATGGACAGTAAGCCCAAAAACGAGAGAAATGGGCTGAGTCCAAAAATGGACAGTAAGCCCAAAAACGAGAGAAATGGGCTGAGTCCAAAAATTGGTTTGCCAGAAACGTGATTGACTTTAGCGTGATCATCTTCTTCTTCCTTCATCTTCTTCTTCTATCAGGCATAGCATTTCAACAGCCCCCTTCAAGCTGGAGTTTTTGCAAGTCAAGAACTCCAAGCTTGGACAATAGAAAACGAAATGCTGGGCCTCTCTGAGATTTTGTAAAAAAATCAGCGATTTGAGAAGAAGAGGCGATTGGAATCAGCTGAATCGAACCGGATCGGACGTGATTGCGAATGATGTGACAATCAATTTCGATGTGCTTCGTTCGTTCGTGGAAAACCGCATTACGAGCGATGTGCATCGCTGATTGATTGTCACAATGAAGTAGAGAAGCTTGCGGGTGATCGATTCCGAGATCAGCGAGAAGAAAACGAATCCATTGAAGTTCACACGCTGTCATGGCCATAGCTCTATATTCGGCTTCAGCTGATGATCGGGAAACCGTTGATTGCTTCTTCGATTTCCAGGAGATTAGTGAATTTCCAAGAAAAACGCAGAGTCCCGTAACCGAGCGCCTAGTATCTGGGCACTTCGCCCAGTCTGCATCAGAGTAGGATTGGAGACGAAGAATATTTGCGCTGGGGAAGAATAATCCTTGACCAGGTGATGATTTCAAGTATCTCAAAACTCTGTGTCCTGCTTTTAGGTGTGCCTCTGTTGGATTGGATAAAAACTGTGATAAACATTGTGTCGGCTGTGATATATCAGGTCTTGTGTGGGTTAAATATAATAGCTTTCCAATCAGTGTTCTATAGATAGCTGGATCAGGTAACAATGGTGAATTTTCTGGAAAATCAACAGAATAGAGCATAGGTGTAGATGCCGGTTTTGACCCAAAAATCCTGCATCATTCAGCATTTCTAATGTGTATTTCCTCTGGCACATGTGAATTCCTTTCTTTGAACGAGCTATTTCAAAACCCAAAAAGTATTTTAAGACTCCTAGATCTTTGATGCTGAATTCATTGTGTAGAAAGGCTTTGGTTGCCTCTATTTCTGCCATATTATCCCCAGCTAATATAACATCATCTACATACACTAGGAGAGCTGTGAATGACTTTCTTGTGTGCCTGATAAAAAGGGAGTAGTCTGAGCTCGACTGTTTGTATCCGTATTGAACAAGTGCAGCAGTAAGTTTGGCATTCCACTGTCTACTAGCTTGCTTCAAACCATACAATGATTTGACTAGTTTACATACTTTTCCAGGTGACACAGATGATCCTGGAGGCGCCTGCATATAAACTTCTTCCTCTAGATCGCCGTGAAGAAAGGCGTTGTTGATATCCAATTGTGCAAGATGATATCCTTTTGCTGCAGCGATGGTAAGCAGAACTCTTATCGTTGTGAACTTTGCTACCGGTGAGAATGTTTCGTAGTAATCTAGCCCTTCCCTCTGTGTGTATCCTTTGGCAACCAACCTAGCTTTGTGTCTTTCAATACTCCCATCTGACTTGTGCTTGAGTTTAAAAACCCACTTGCACCCAATTGCTACTTTGTTCTTTGGCAAGTCAGTAATCACCCAAGTGCCATTGTCATTCAAGGCTTTCAATTCAGTATCAATAGCATGCTTCCAATTTTCATCCATAATTGCATTTTTAAAACTCTTTGGTTCGGCTTGACAACATATTTTAAGTGTGAATGCTAAATGCTTTGATGACATGTTTTGATAAGAAATGACCTTTGACAGGGAGTGAGGCGTACCTGGAATGGAGCATGAGTTGCTGAATTTGAGGAAGGATTGATTGTTGAGCTGATCAAAGGAATGGACCAAATTACAATGATAATCCTGCAAGTGTCTAGGTAAGCATCTTGGCCTAGTTGATCTTCTAAGGTTACTCTGATTATCCTCATTTTGTATTTCATTTTCATTTTCAAGCTCTAAATCACCATATTGTCCTGAAGGTTCTATCGGCTCTCCTAGGGAAGCAAGAAAATTTGTGTCCAATTCATCATCATCATCAATGTAGGGATCAATTCTATCTAATGCAGGAACAGGTAACCCAAAATTGTCTAAATCAATGTTTGGACCCTGATATGGAAAAACATTTTCATAGAAAATCACATTTGCAGAAACCAGAATGTTATGGTTGTCTAAATTCAGGATTCTAAAACCCTTTGTGCCACTTGTCACACCTAAGTAAATGCATTTTGATGCTCTTGAGCTGAATTTTGTTCTATTCCTGTTGAGATTAGAAACATAGCAGAGACATCCAAACACCCTTAAATGGGATAATTCAGGCAATTTTCCATGCAATAGTTCAAAGGGAGTTTTATTTTTCAAAAGAGGGGTAGGTGTTCTGTTTATTAAGTGAACTGCATGAGAAATGGCAAAAGACCAAAATTTTATTGGCAGTTTACTTTGAAAGAGTAATGCACGACCTACATTTAGTATGTGTTGATGTTTCCTTTCAACTCTTCCGTTTTGTTCAGGATTTTCAACACATGAAGTCTCATGAATGATCCCATTTTCTGCATAAAAGGTAGGAATGTTAAATTCTTGACCATTATCACTCCTTATGACCTTAATGTGTTTTCCAAATTGAACCAATGCATGTTTGTGAAATTGTGAAATGAGACTTCTGGTTTCTGATTTGTTTTTCATGAGAAAAATCCAAGTATGCCTACTATAGTCATCTACTATTGTCAAAAAATATGCATGTCCATGTATTGATGATGTGTATGGACCCCAAATGTCCATATGAATTAGATCAAATGTTTCTTTTGCAATGGAATGGCTAATTGGAAAACTTAATTTTCTTTGCTTAGCGAAATGGCATATCTCACAAATATTGTCTTGACAAAAAACAATGTTTTCATTAATATGCTTGAAAGAAGACAATCTAGCATTTGAAGGATGTCCTAGCCTAAAATGCCACAAATCAAAAGATTGTCTACTCTGGTTGGATAAAGCATTAACATTAGAAATTAAATAACTGTCATTTGCTAACTTAGACTCTGGCTTGGACAGGTTCAAGTAATAGAGTCCATTGCTTTGTTCAGCTGATCCAATCGTCTTCCTCGACCTCAAATCCTGCAATAGACACTTAGAAGAATAGACCATGGCAACGCAATTAGAGTCTTTTGTGAGCTTACTGGCAGAGACTAAGTTGAAAGCAAAATTTGGAGCATACAACACATTATACAAGATAATATGTTGTGTTAGTCTAATTTCGCCTATGTGTGTGACTGGAACTGACTCTTTGTTTGGGAGCTGTATGATATGATTTGATATGACTTTTAATTTTGAAAAAGAATTCAAAGTGCAACAAATATGATCTGTGGCTCCTGTGTCAAGTAACCAAAAACCAGATTTTTGAAAATGTAATTGTGTGGGTTTTGGTTGTTTACCAGAATTTGCAATTTTGGATGAACTTGCCATGTTGCTATTTGATATCTGAATTTCAGAGTTGTGGACATGGTTGGATCCCATTTCTGCTTGCCTTTTTAGAATTTCATACTCTTCCTGTGTGATAGAAATCCTGGCTGCATTCTGATTTTCTGTATTTTCCTGGTTGATTGTTGCAGCATTGGCACTGCTTCTGTTGTTGGATCTCCAGTTTGGAGGAAAACCCACCAGGCGATAGCATTTGGTAGCTAGATGACCAGGCTTCCCACAGTGAATGCACTTTGGCCTGTTGTCTCCTTTTTTCTCATAGGAATGCCCTCGATTAGGCTGGCCTTTTGCAGCAGTATATGCTACAAGAGAGGATGCTGAAGCTTCAGAAGGGGAGATCATGTTTTGTCTCTCGAACTGAACCACGGTGGAGAATACCTTTTGTAGAGTTGGAATAGGCTCGGTCGACATCAGAGTAGATCTGGTCTGAGCATATGCGCCATTTAAACCTTTCAAGAAGCGGATGACTTTATCAGTTTGATAATAGCCAACAATAGTAGGTCTCAGCTTACATATGCAAGTGGTGGCACAAATACAATCAGGTATGGGCCTGATATCTTCATATTCATCCCATAATGTCTTCATTTTTGTGAAGTAATCAGTGACCGATAGGTCTCCCTGAGAAAGGGTAAAGATTTCTTGCTGAAGATCAGCAATCCTTGCAAGATCACCTTGAGCAAAACGGTTGAAGAGATCTTGCCATATCTCAAAAGCAGTTTCAAATTTTTGAATGCTGCGTCTGATGGAAGGGCTAACAGAGCTCATGATCCAGCAGCTGACCATGATATTGCATCTATCCCAATGAGGATAGATTGAGTCATCGATATTGGGCTTTGTAATGCTCCCGTCGATGAATCTGACCTTGAGTTTTGATCTCAATGCCATTTTCATGGCTCCAGCCCATGAATGGTAGTTGTGAACTTCAAGGCTTGGTGAGACGAGAACCGTTGAAGGATTCTCGCTGGAGTGAAGGTAATATGGTGAAGTTGGGTTCATGGAAGGGTCATTGTGGCTTGTGTTGGATGATAGTGCAGAAGCAGCTACATCAGAAGACAAGGCAGATGTTGATGACATTTTCAATAATAGAAACCAAACTTATTTTGTGTTTTTCTATTTGTGAGCTTAGTGAACAAAGAAATGTGATTTGCTTTTCTCTATTTAGGCTCTGATACCATGTTGAGTTTATCAAACATAATAATAGAGAAATTGAGAGAAAGTTCTTTCTTCATTCAATAAGATAAGTTTTACAACACTAGAGTACATCTATTTATACAAGTGTTGGAAAATCTAATCTAGATTTTATTATATATTCAACAGTGACATCTATCTAAGTTGTAGAAGAGTATGGTAGAGTATGGTGGGTGGCAGGCCGGAATGGCCTGCTTCCGATGGAGTGGAGTGAAAGAAATGTCTGGTGGAGGCATGGTGACGATTTGACCAGCTTGAGCTGAGAAAAACACTTCAGGCCCCAAAAATAAAAAGGAATGGACAGTAAGCCCAAAAACGAGAGAAATGGGCTGAGTCCAAAAATGGACAGTAAGCCCAAAAACGAGAGAAATGGGCTGAGTCCAAAAATTGGTTTGCCAGAAACGTGATTGACTTTAGCGTGATCATCTTCTTCTTCCTTCATCTTCTTCTTCTATCAGGCATAGCATTTCAACAGCTTCATCCAGTGAAGAAAAAGGCTGAACGCCGGCCTCTGGTTCTTACGGGTCATAATGAAATCTCTGGCAATATGATATCCTGATTGAACAGTATATTTACCCGAGAGAGTACCCAACCAAATGAATCTGTCTTTGGCCGTCGGGGTGATCAATGGTGTAGCTAGTATGGCACGACCCTGATTTTCCTGAAATAAAGAAATAACCAGGTCCCTCTTCCAGGAAAAATCCTGAGAATTAATAAGAGAAGCAACTGTAAGGTAAGGATCAAAGGATTGAGAGGGAGGTATGACTCTATGCTGATCAGGAACATTTTTAACCCATTTATCCTTAAAAACATCAATTTCTGCTCCATTACCCACTCTCCACCGCCCACCTTCAATCAAACATCTCGAGCTTCAAGGAGAGCTATCCAAATTGCGGACGGATTAGAGCCAAGAGAGGCATTTTTAAAAGAAGATATCCGAAAATATTTCTCTTTGTAAATTCTGGCCAACAGAGTATTCGGCTCTGTCGTGAGTTTCCACGCTTGTTTGGTCAAAAGGGCCAAATTATGAGCATCAAGAGACTTGAAACCCAAACCTCCATCCTGCTTTTTCTCACATAAAGCCTATCATGCTAACCAATGAATCTTACGAGCTCCCATTTCCGATCCTCAAAGAAACTTTACACAATACATTTCCAGATCCTCACAAAATCCTATCGGCAAATAAAATAAGCTCATCACATAAGTAGGAATAGATTGAAGTACCGATTTAATGAGTACTTCTTTCCCCGCAGCCGATAAAAATTTGACCTTCCATCCTTCAAGTTTGCTCTTAAACCTGTCTCGTAAATACTCAAAGGATGACTATAATATAATAAAAATAAAAGGTACTGAAAAGTAGATGGAACTTTACTTATTACGGATGGGTAAATTAAAAGTAGTAGTAAAAAAATTTTCTTTAGATATCAGTAAAACATATAAAAACAAGAATTGCACATCGCCCCCAAACTCACACAGCTAGGTTACCATTTTAGGATTATTTTTCAATTAAAATTTTTCTTTTTCTTTTTTAATAAAAAATAGGATATTTTTTTTCTAAGTTTTAATGAATTTAAAAAACATATACATAAGGCAACCACCAATTTAAATATTTTCCAATTACCATTTTATTTTTCTTTTTTAAATAGAAAATTGGTGATTTTTTTTTTAGTTTTAATTAATTGGAATGAAATATACCTCCCACCAATTTAAATTTGTTGTCCATTTATTTTTTTAATAAACAATGAGTGATTTTTTTTTATAAAAAAAAATCTTAACTCATTTATATAATTAAAAATTATTTTAATTTTCGATGAAATATATTGGATATGAATAACAAGAGTTAAAAAATCAATACTATCACAGATTAATATAAAAAATTATATATAATACGTCAATATAAAATATATTATTATCTTGTACTAAACATATATAAAGATATTGATCCAAGGACAATGTATGGATATTACTCTAGTATTGCCATATATATATATATATCTCGCCTCGTGCAAATTGGTTGGCTTATGGTTCTTCATAACTGCCCAAGCATTTTGATGCGTAAAATAATCATATTAAAAGCCCTACTTAGTCCCCTCCCCTCCCTCCGCCGCCGCTTTCTCTTCGGCGGCAGGGAGGCCTTTCTTCTGTTTACCCTGCTTTTAATCTCTATCGGCTCTCTTCCCTCAGATCTACTCCTCTTTGTCCATGGTTTTTAAAGTTTCGGCCATCTTTGTCTCTGGATGTGGCTGTCGGTAATAGGGTTTTCCTTCTCCGATGGTGTTTAGCTTGGTTTCTGGTGGAGCGAGGCGTGGTTCTTCTTTCTCTCCAAATAGGATGGCGATCTTCTTCTCGCCGTTGTCTCCATGTCTCGTCATTCTCAGTTCCCCTGCCCTGCCGCCGCCGCTGTCGGTCTCGAATATCTGCTGCTGCCAACGTTTCCTCTCTCGGTGCTCTGCTCTGGTCATTTTCTTCATCTTCTTCTTATCTCGACGCGTTTCTCTCTCTAGTTCTTCCTCTCTCGGTTGTCTTCCTTTGTCTCCGACGACGTTTCTCTCTCTCTGGCCTTCTCCTCTTCCCTTATCAGATCTCCCTCCGGCACAACACCACCTATCTCTCCTCTCCGACGTTTATCCTCCTCCTTGGTTTTGTGGTTGCCGTCGTCGGAACCGCCGCCAGCAGTAGTTGGCCTCTTTCAATGCCGTCAGTATGTCGTTAAGGTTTAGGGTTTCTTTGGTTTATTGTTGCGCTCAAGTCTTTTTGGGCCCAATTTATTTGCTATTAGGCCTTTTTATGTTGTACTGTTGGTCTTTGTGGTTGGGGTTGTTTTGTCGCAGCCTTAATTTAAGAGTTCCTCGTTTGTTTGTCTATAACTAATATCCGATGAAAATCGTGTTGATCTAGATCTATCGTTTGTGATAGTGTCAACATTGATATTAGTTGTTACCTTTACTTCGAGGTTCTCCTAAGTTTTGGATATAATTGCCTTGTGCTAACGCTTAGTTATTTAAGGATTGTCGACAAGGACAATATCAACTTTTGGGTAGTTATAGTTTGCAGCATATTCTTGGATGTTGAGCATAGTCATGGTTTCTTTTTCCCGTTCGAGAACAAGGGAGGTTTAGTCCATGACGTTTTTGTATTCTCTTCATCCTTTATTCGACTATAATTTAGATCCTCCCCCAAAACTTCATGTATTAATGTGGAATTTTTCGACCTCTGCTGTATTCTTTCTTTTATTAATAGTAATGAAATAAAAACTTGTATAAAAAAAAACATCATAAGTATAATCATGTACTGTATAAGTTTTTTCAAGCTAGGTGTAATATATGAAAATTTATTTATATATATTTTCCTTCTGCGTATCTATCAAAATCTCATTCATGCCCAATCAAGACGTAGTCCAATATATAAGTAAAGCGTTTCTAGCTACGTGAAGTTATATGATCGATTTTTTAGGGAACGGATTTTGGATAGATAAATTGTATTATACATATTAAAAAATAAAAATCTCATTCATGATTCATCACTCTATGATCCTTTCATATTGATTCCGCATATACAATTTTACTATCGACCATAATGAACTTCGAAGTTTGAAAGATTCGATCTTCCCTTGAAAATAATTCTCGCAAACTGACAACTTAATAGTATTTCCTTAATTAATTTAGTCAAGTCTGAAATATTGTTGTCTTTAATGGAACAATAGGAAGCAAACGAGGTTGAATTGACAATGAGAGAGATTTTTTATTATTTTTTTAAGAAAAGAATATCTGAAGATATAATGTGTTTTGATATTTTCTCTATGCATCCTAACTACTCTCCAGGGCCGGACCGGCTATGTTTTCTCAGAAGTATTGGGACATCGTGACTGATTTTATTTGCAAATGAGTGTTGGGAATTCTGAATCGAGGAGAAGATCCGAGTTCAATTAATTACATCAACATTGTTTTTCTCCCGAAGGTAAAAAATCCAGTTACTCCCTCTGACTTGCGCCCCATAAGCTTATGTAATGTTTTCTATAAGATTGTTTCAATATGCATTATTATTCGTATGCGTTCTTGGCTGCCTGTTATAATATCTGAGAACCAAAGTGGATTTATCTCGAAGCGTTCAATCTTTGATAATATCCTGATAGCTTTTGAGTTAGTTCATACAATGAAGCTTAAAAATTCGGGTCGTGTGAGTGACATGGCTATCAAATTGGACATATCTAAAGCTTATGATAAATTTGAACGGGATTATATTAATCAATGCTTGTTGTCTCTTGGTTTTGATTCTCGATTTGTTTCCTGAATTATGAGGTGTGTCAAGTCAGTCTAATATTCAGTGTTAGTGAATGGGTCAACAGTTATTGATTTTTTGTCCTCAACGAGGTCATCCTCAAGGGGATCCGTTATCTCCCATTTGTAAGTTTTATGCTCCGAGGGATTGTCTGGTTTGATTTAATCCCATGTGTCATCGAACTTAATTCAGGGCGTAGCTGCTTCTAGATAAGGGCTTAGGGTTTCTCATCTTCTTTTCGCTGATGATTTCCTCTCACTTATGCAAGCTGTTAAACTACAATGTGATAGATTTTTGGATATTCTTAAGCTATATAGCAGAGCTGCAGGACAAACCATTAACTTTGTCAAGTTCAGTATCTTCTTCAATAGCAATGTCTCGAGCAGCCTTAGGGAATCTCTAAAAGCAAAGCTCAATATTAGCAACACACTGGCCGATAGTTCCTATTTGGGGCTCCCTTTGATCATTAGGCAAAAGAAAGCTGAACCTTTTGAATTTTTGCTAGATCGAATAAAGAACAAAGTCGCAAATTGGAAAGGTAAACTTCTTTCTAAGACTGGAAAAGAGAATTTAATTAATTTAGTGCTTCAGGCTACACCAATTTATGCTATGTCGCTTTTTAAATTACCGAAAGGTTTTTGTGAAAGCCTAGAATCTTATTGTGCCAAGTTTTTTTTTGGGGAACAGAGGATGGAAAGATGAAAACTCAATGGCATCGTGGGATAAGTTGTGTGCGCCTAAAAGAGAAGGAGGACTTGGTTTTCGTTCTCTTATAGCGTACAATCTTGCCCTCTTAGCCAAGCAGAGTTGGAGAATCCTTATTCAACCATGTTCCTTGATGGCTCGTATTATGAAAATCAAGTACTATCCGAATCGGTAGGGAAAGTTCTTTCTGAGATATGGCGTGCGCTATGTGAATCTCGGCAAGTCCGGCTACCTGAGGGTCGATAGAGGATAGGAAATGGCCAAGATATTCGTGTCTTTTCGGATAGATGAGTTAAAAACCCGCCAAATTTTAAGGTACCTCTCCCTCCAATTTATGATTGATCTTGATCTAGTGTTAGTAGTTCGCTTGAATGGGGTCTTGCAAAAAGGAATGTGTCTTTATTAAGATCTCTTTTCTCTAGTGATATAGTAAGTACAATTATTGCCTCTCTGTTACTGAATTTGGAGTGTTCTGATCAACTTGTATGGTGTCATTCTCGCAATGAGGGTTATCAAGTTAAATCAGGTTACTATATTGCAAAGCAGTTACTGATAGAATCTCGATTTTTTGAGGATCAACCGGTTGTGTCGACCTTTACATACTGGGATAAGTTATGACTGCTCAAATTACCTCCTCATGTAAAGCACTTTGATTGGAAGTTGTGTAAAGGTCTTATGGGAACTCGAATTATGCTTAATCTTCGGGGCATGGAGCTGCCTGATGCATGTGAGGTATGTTTGAATCATCCTGAGACTATCTTACACTTATTTAGAGATTCTTGTTAGTCAAAAGTTTTATGGGGATTGCTTGGGGTGAATTTCGTTCTTGAAGATCTTACTCTAGACTATGCTATTTAGCTCAATCATGTCTTTGCTGGATTATCGGATGATGAACTCTTGTTACTTGTGGTTGCTTCATGGTGGATATGGGCTAACAAGAATCGAACTATTTTCGAAGGGGCTTATTGGAGAGTTGTATGTAGTAAGGAAGCTCATAGCCATTGGATGCTTGAGAACAAAAGTTTGGACCAAATGCTTATTGTACAACGCCCGAGCAGATCACGACAATATCCTGATTGTTGGCATGTCCCACCATATGGAGTGATTAAGGTAAATATTGATACAACCTTCTCCTTTGGTTCGACTACAAACACTTTTGGATTTATAGCAAGAGATAGTCTAGGCAGGTTGTACATGCTGAATATGGTTTGTTGGGCGTAATTGAGGACTCGTTACATGCTAAAACTCTTGCAGCATGGCGTGCAATTGTGTGGGCAGCAAGAATGGGCATTCCAAAGCTAATATTGGAGAGTAATTGTCAAGTACTTATCAGAGTTGCAATTATCCAGCCAAAGCTTCATTATGTCGGGTTTGATTATTGCAAAGATTAAGGAAGCAGCCGAATCTTTTAGTTCTGTTTTCTTTTCATTTATAAAGCGATGAACTAATTAAGTTGCCGATGCGTTGGTAACATACAATTCTATCCACCTTGCTAGTTCATTGTGTTTTACTTTACAATAGCTATCGAATTATGTAGTTGATTTAGTCCATTTGGACGCTGTAAATGAATGATTAATGACGCTTTGCCGACTTTAAAAAAGTATATATTTTTTCCGTGAAATTAATCTGTTGATGAAAAATTGAATGTCCATTTGGAATTGCTTAAATTTTGTGCTTATAAGCTTATGATATTTTTAAGCTTATATGGGTGTTTGGTACTTTAAAATAAAAAGCGCTTTGAGCTTTTTTAATAGAAGAAGCACTTCCATAATTGATATGCATCTAAGGAGAAGCAGTGAAGCCATGAATCTAGGCTTCTCGCTTATTCGGACACGGAGCTACAGTATCTTTAAGTTATATTTTTAAATTTATCCTCAATTATTAAAAAATACCAACTTTATCCCTACATCTATCTGAAACAAAATGTTCTCTCTTCTCATTAGCTGCTGTATATGATATCATGATGTAAATTAGTTTTTTTAAGTTTTTAGTCCTTTAATTAATTAATACTCCTTAATTACTATTCCTTCCCTTCCAAATTAAATTAAAAATTATATAAACATAATTTTTTATCTCAAATTAAATATAAAATTTTTGACAAATTTAAGAAATATTAATTATATTTTTCCATTATACCCTCACCACCTTCACCCTCACATTCTCCATGTATTTTCCTCACAAACTTTACTATTTTCACCCACATATCCATCATGAGAGTTTTTTAGTCTATACAATCACAATTATATTAGAAAATGAATTAAAAAATATATTTTATTAATTTGTATGAAATCCTTTAAATTAAAATCTAATTTGAGACGGAGAGAATAATAGTTACCGCTCTTCATGAAGATAATTAATTAATTCTTTCTTTCATTCCTTAATTTTTTCCCTAATAATTTGTACGAGAAATTTTTTTATTATTTAAACTTTTTACAGTATATATGTCCATTTAAATATGAGTACATTAAATTTAGTGTTGAATTCAATTATTATGTAATTACCACCATTTAAAATGATACCGGCAATTATACGGTATGAATGAATATTTTTTTGGTCTTTTTCAATTTAAACATTTATTTTATCAAATATTTAATTATAAAAAGTCATAAATAATTTATATTATTAAAATAATTTTACCAAACATCAAATTCATTATTTTTTCAATTACTCAAATCAACTATTTGGAAAAAATGTTTACATCAGTCCTAATCTGTAAGCCACGGCAATTTCAAATTCAGACCGAGGGATTTAAAGCTTCTTTTCAAGATTCAAAGATTTGCTTTTGTATGCCGACTTTTCGAAAGCTTACCTTCAAAGTTCGCACTTTTCTTTCTTGTAATTGGGTTTTAATATTATATGCCTCTAACAACCCATTATCAAAAAAAAATATTGAGCAATGCTTTTAATAAAATAATGATTCGTCTCATGCATGCATTAATCAATTTTTATTAAAGTTTGCCTCCACTTTTATACGAGACAATTAATTAATTCAGTCATGTACCTAAATCAAAACATTAATAACAGCTTATCTACCTCTGCCGGATTCTTTTATTACTGTACTTCTGTAGTACTCATACTGTATACATCTTCCATTTAAAATTTCAATATTTCTCCTACTAGTTAAAATAATCATCATTTATGATAAAAATATTAGTTTGAGATGGACCCGCTCACAGACCGATTCAGAACCTAAATCAAACTGGCCCTAGTCATTCCCCAAATCGGACTGAACTATTCTGGTCGGTTTAACAAACCGATACAGAACCGGTTACGTCAAAGGTCATAGTCAATTTATTGAATTAGAATTGTTGAAGTAATGTTTCATATCAGGCAGGACATGCTCATGAACCGAATTTTTGACCACTTCAAAAAGATAGAAAATAAATAAAAGTTTCACTATGAATTTATCGAATATTACTTATAATTTCTTATTAAATAACTCTTTGCATTTTATCTAAATTTGTTAAAGTTATTAAAATAATTATTTAAACCAATAACAAAATTTAACTTGGTTCGATTTTGAACCAATAATGAATCGATCATGAACCCGACATGAACCGTATGAGCATTGCTTCATATAAAGTTCAAAATATTCACGAACAAAAATGGACCCGAAACCGTCTTCAATCCGGTTCGGCCCAAAACCGCCTAAAAATAAGTACTAACTAGGGTATTAAAAGTATGATCCTAAACCGCCGTTAATTGAGTCGGAACCGGTTATCGGAGAGGAATTAAATACAGTAACATAAAATAAAATGGGCAGGTCTAACGCCACGAAATTTTTTACTGTTGCCACGAAATTTATATGCTTAATACCAATTTGACCATATTTTGGAAAAAGAGAAAAAATCTTTTGACCACTACCTGACAAACGCATATGCGCAGTACAGGTCATATTTCGACTGTCCTGATTATCGAGCGCGCTACAGTCTTAGGGTTTGAAACGGAACGGTAAACGGATATAATGAAATCGAACACACTGTGTCCGGTTTTGGTTTAGAGGGAATTAACTTTTTCTAATTATAATCGGACACATAGTGTCCGGTTTTGTAAGAGAAAAAAAAAAAAAAACCGGACACAGTAAAGCCGGCTACACCATGTCCGGTCATGGTTATACAAAAATATATGAACTTAATTTATGAAAATTCAATTTTTGTTGGAGTAGTTACATAATTTACACACATTAAAAATCCTTTTAAATTCAGCCAAAATTAATCATAGGCTTAGCAAATAAAAACAACACAAATTGATTACAACTTTTTACAGATCAAACTTTTATCATCATGAATACCCCAAACAGTTTTATTGATTACTTGAAAAAGTAAAAAATCAGATCACATTGAACAGAAATTTTGCATCATAGCTCGTATCTGCATGAATCATTTACAGTGAAACCATGTCCGGTTTTGTATCAAAGCCGGCTACACCATGTCCGGTCATGGTTATACAAAAATATAATCATGTGATAATGATATAATCTGCTAATAATGATGTGCTAATGATGTAAAAATGATGTGCTCAGCCAATGATGACCAAGACCGGACACATGGTGTCCGGTTTTGCTCAACACCGGATACATGATGTCCGGTTTTGGTCCTTCCAAAATTAATTAATGATAGTCGAACACACCATGTCCGTATTTCAAAATTAATGATGGTTTAATTGGTTTAATTAAGCTAATACGAAGAAGATCGAATACACCGTGTTCGATCTTCTTATTTTTCTCCACCTCCACCTAAAAACCACATATTCTGTCCAGCTATTACGGATTGAACACATATATGTAATTAACTCCCTGATTATCTAAACTTTTCTTCACATCAATTCAATTCAATTATGACGCACCGTAATATATGCCCGGACAAGGTGAATGGAGGCTAAATGCCATCTTTTCTCTCCACAAGACTTCCATAACTTTCAATTCGAAATTCGAATGATTTATTTTTCTGTCAATTTCTTCATATCTGATTTTGTTTCTGCGTGTTAGTTTTCTTCGATTTTTCCTTTTCCAATAAAAACTGTTTACTTAGGTAAATTTTTTAAAAAAATTTAGAGAAAAAATAAACTCATTTGACTGATTTTCGAAAAATTAAAATTAACTATTTTTTATTTTTTTCTTCGTTTTTCCAAAATCAGAAAAGTCAATACTGATTTTGAACAATATTAATTGTTGTATGTGAATTTCGGGTCAAAAACCATACTTTCAATTATATTTTATAATTTTTTTTTATGATTGTATTAATTACCATGAACCTCTATGCAATGGGGAATTGTCTTGGTGGAAGATGTGAAGAGGAGAAGAGACGTATTTGGTTTCATATTTATAGGAATAAAATTGGTATTTTTTAAAAAAAAAATTAAAATTTTCGTGACAACAGTCAAAATCTTCCTGACATTAAAACTGTCCAAATAAAATACTCTTTAAAGATTGGGAGAAAAAAAAATAAGTAAGAGAAGTCAAGTTTTAAGAAAAAAACAAATAAGAAATTCCCATATTCTTGCTTTTTCGTATTTGCAAATATACACGTCAGCGGACCCCACTTCCAGTCTGGTTAAGTTTACTTTCTCTTTCTCTCTCTAAAAAACACTATAGAACCGGGCGTTCCATTCCTATTTATTTGCCACGTGTCCCCTTTCTCTCTTCGTCGTTGCCAATTTTTTTTTTTTCCATCATCGGAGGTTGTACAGAATCTCCGTGCCTCTCTTTGTCTCTGTTCTTCTTCTTCCTTCTAACAAAAGACCTAATTTCTCTCTCTCTCTCTCTCTCTGATATTTGGACCACATAAATTTTTTTCCTGAACCGCAAACCTGATTTTGGCGCCGAATTTCTCTCACTGCTATCCGTACGAATACACGATCGATCCAAAAAAGGTGTTTAATTTCATATACCCTTTTTTCTCTCCAATCCAAACAAGTGTTTAATTTGGCTTGAAGTCGACGAATTTCTGTTTGATTGATTCAATTGATTGTATGAATTAATCAATTTTTTTTTTTTACGCAGAAGGAAAAGTGTTTTTGTTGTGTTTATCTGGTGGTGCTAAGTCATGACTGCCGGTAATCAGCTGATCTCTATTCATCCTGATGAGCTCAGATTCGTATGTATGTCATTCTCCCCCTTTCCATTTTTCTGGGTTTGCATGTATTCCTGGTCTTCAATTAATCGATAATTCGTCAATTTTAGCCATGATGATGCAAATTTGGTTTGGTTTAGAATGTGGTAACTGTTGTTGAGATGAAAAATTCAAGTTTTGGAATGAATTAGTTTAGAAATATATGCTCTGATTTAGCGAATAGGAGAATCAATCTACAAAGTTAGAAGCCTATTGGTGCATGAGTTTTGAAGGTCGAATTTTGCCGATATTTGTATTGATGAAATGTTAGTCAAAGAGTTCTCACGTTGCAATATCCATTTTTTCTTCAGTAGTTCTTGAAAACCAAAGCTATCATGATGCAAATTTGCTTTGGTTTAGTTTAGAATGTGGGAATTGTTGTTGACATGAACATTCATGTTTTTGAATGGATTTTGTGATGGAATCATGGAAAAGGAAATGGCCGAGTGTGGATTAGTTTAAAAATATGTTCTCTGGTTTAGCGAAAAGTACTTTTTGACAAGAAGGAATATGAGAATCAATCTACAAAGTTAAAATCCTATAGGTGCATGAATGAGTTTTAAAGGTGGAATTTTGCCTATATTTGTATTTATGAAAGGTTAGTCTAAGAGTTCTCACGTTGCAATTTCCATTTTTTGTTCAGTTGAGCTTGAAAAGCAAAGCTATTGTGATCTTAAAGTTGCAAACAACACAGAAAACCATGTTGCTTTCAAGGTACTACCTCTGCTATTATTATGATTCTTGTAATTTGATATATTTGTCAAATTCTCTGTATTATAATAAGCATCTTTGGTTTAAATACTGCACTCTTGTTTTATGCTAGGTTAAAACCACTTCACCGAAGAAGTACTTTGTAAGGCCCAACACTGGAGTTATACAGCCTTGGGACTCATGTGTTATAAGAGGTACTCCTCTATACTTGAGATGACTATCCTTTGTTCGTTAAAATAAGAACTTTTTGTTGTGTTGTGGAGGTATCTTTGGGATTGGTGCTAAAAATGGACTTCTGAGAATAGCAACTGCTAGTTATACAGAAACTTGTTAGGTTATATCAGCGAGATGAAATTTTAGCCTGTCTGTTTTTGCAACGGGGAATTTTTTGTTTGTTTATCAGATTTGCTCTCTCCTGTTTCTAGTTTTTAACTGACACTCAATAATTGCAGTCACCCTACAAGCCCAACGAGAATACCCACCAGATATGCAGTGCAAAGACAAATTTCTCTTACAAAGTGCTATAGTGGCCCCACATACTGATGTTGACGAGCTTCCACAAGATACTGTAAGTATCTTAGTTATGAATTCTGATGCTATATTTATATCTTGTTAGAGTCAATAAGCAGTAACTTATTATTTTCTTTTGTGCATCCAGTTTAACAAGGATACTGGCAAGGCCATTGAGGAGATGAAGCTAAGAGTTGTGTATGCCTCTGCTTCATCGGGTGAAGCAAATTCAGAAGCCACTACACAAAATGTTGATAAAAATCCTGTAAGTCTAGTTATAGATTTTATCTATTTTGCATTTGTTTTATGATTATCTTCCAAAGACTCGGCCAGATATGTATTTTTATCTTAATTTCTGTTTATTTTTAATCAGGCTTTACAACAATTGAGGAACGAAAGAGATGCAGCTGTTCGACAAACCCAGCAATTGCAGCAGGAATTGGTACATATCCAAACTGTTTTGCATTTATCTACTTAAAACCAATGTTAAATCGCAGAATAAACTGAGAATGGGGCTAGTTTTACTTGGTTATGGTTGCCAACTTATAAAATACTACTGTAGATATAAGCCAATGTTTGAATGAATTGTAATTTCCAGGATTTCTTAAGGAGACGAAGAAACCGAAAAAGTGACCCTGGCTTCTCTTTCAAGTTTGCAATACTCGTGGGAATTATTGGGATCATGGTGGGTCTCCTATTAAACCTCACGCTATCGTCGTCACCTTCTGCTGATCCATCCGTTGCTAATGTGGTTCCCAATGGGATTGCCTCAACCGTGGCCGATGTAGTTGCCTCGTCCCTCGCAGACGGGATTACTGATGGAGGAGGTGCTTCAGCCTCTCCTCTTTCCGAAGCACCTCCTCTTACGGAAGGAGCAGCAAAATCTAATTGACGACAGAATTTGAACAGAAACAGAAAGATGGATGTTCTTGTTAATTATTATTAATTCCTTTTGTACACTTCCAAAGCTGCAAAATCCTTATTGTATATTTTCTCTCTGCAAGTTCTTTTTTTTTCACCTCAAAATCTGTTGGTTTGCCGATTCTGTTTTTGTTGACAATTTTACCAGATAGTGTGTGACAGTGACAGGTTATAGTTTCTTTTGAACAAATTTTTTTTTTTGTAATCATTTATTTTTTTACATCTCATGGTCTGTTCATTTGCCATGCATATTGTTTTCAGCAGTAGGAGTAAGTTGGAAGTTCATTGTCCACTCACATGTTCTCCATCTAACCACAATTAAAGTTCATTGAATTCTCCAATAAATCAAGAGATACGGAATTGAACTCTGTCTGAGTGAAAGCAATTAAGTCTTCTCACAGCAGTCCACACATTGTTTTAGCAGTACCAATAATTGCTCCGAACGGGGATAAGCGATTCCTCGGACCAACAAGAGTAGATGAACAGGGCTAAGCGTAGCGATCCATAATGACCAACAAGTGGTAGTACATGAGTATTCACCAGTGAATATGTCTTTCAACTGATGTTAGGCCCTGACTCACCCAAGGACCAACAAGGGATAGTACATGAATATTCACCTACTATCGATCAACTATGCCTTTCAGCCCGATCTTAGATCCTTACTCACCCTCCGTGGAAACATAAGTTTCATATACATTGAAATCGAAATAATCGGGTTCAAGAAACCGGTTTTTTGTCTCTGCAACCTCTTTAGCTTTGGCATTAGCAACTTCGATATCCTAATACCAGTCTCATGCATTACAGGAAATAGCAGTGAGTGATCTCTGCTGCTAGGATGTGGGGATGACAATTAGGGCATTGAAAGCAAGAAGGACTTTCTTGCTAGGATTTGGGAATGCAAGGACCACATTGTAAAACCTTTTGAGGAATATTTATAAGAATCAGTCGACAAAATAAAAAATATCTTGTGTGGGGCTTAGATATTCAATGCCGACAGACACTATATAAATATTTCCAAAATTCCGGAAGTCAAAAAGACTTTCTTCATTTTTATCGAACTTTATTTCTCACCACCAAACAGCCTTCAGAAAGAAAGGAAAAAAAAAAAAAAAAAAAACACCATGGATACGTTCGCTTTCTTATTTGATTCTCAATCAAGAAATAGTTGGAGTTCTGTTTCTCTCAAGAACTTCCGCCAGATCTCTCCCGTTGTTCAAACTCACCTGAAACAGGTAAATCATATCGTCTTCTCCACAAATTTGTTTCCTTTTTGGTAATTTCCCAGAAAAATTAAGTCTTTTATATGATTGTTTATCATCTTACAGTTAAAAAAGGAGCAACCTTTGATTTGATTTTACATCAATTGTGTTGTTTCAGTGTAGGTTTAAAGAAGGTTTTAGGTTTTGGTTTATTGGGGTTTTGTATATTCACTGAATTATTGACTTAATTGTTTGATTTTATTATGGTTTATTTGACAGTATGAAAAATGATCAAATTTAGAGATTTTAGTGATGGGTTAAAGAGGGTTTAGGAGAAACTATCTTTATTTGATTGTAAAATTGAAAACTTTTACTGAATTATTGACTTGCTTGATGTTTTATAAAGGTTTATTTGACATTATGTTGTGCTCTGGTCGCTTCTGCCATGGGAGTTTACCTTCATATGATCTGGAACATTGGAGGTCTCCTTACAACTCTTGGATGCTTTGGATGCATCGTCTGGATGCTCTCTACTCCAACTTATGAAGAAGTACTTTTTTTTTTTTTGTCCTTTCATTTTCCGTTTCCTTTAAAATTAATTTCTAATTTTGGCTTTGTTATATCTTTTGTTGAGCAGAAAAAGAGAGTTTCTTTGTTCATGGCATCTTCCCTGTTCCAAGGAGCCTCTATTAGTCCTCTGATTGACTTGGCCATTGAAATTGACCCAAGGTACTCAGTTTTTGTTTTTGGGTTTGAATGGACTTTTAGAACTCTTGGGGACTTATAGAATTAACATTACTTGTTGTTTATTCAATTTTTTTGGTCAGTCAAATATTATTTCCAACAAAAAGGGTATACAACTGTAATTACAATCACTCAACCCTATCAAACTGTAAATCTAGCTATGATCTCTACCATTAGTACTAGAAGTAGATGATAAATTGAAGCATGAATCCTATTACTTAAATTCCTCGTGCTGCCATTAGCATTCCTTATTTGTTGTTTTATCTTTACAGCATCTTGATTTCTGCATTTGTGGGGAACTGCTGTGGCATTTTGTTGTTTCTCGGCTGCTGCCGCGTTGGCCAAGGCGTAGAGATACCTTTACTTAGGAGGCTTATTGTCTTCTGTCTCTCCATCCTTCTCTGGTTACACTTTGCTTCTTGGAGTTTCCACAGCTTTCTTCAAGTTTGAGGTATATAATTTTCTGTTTCTGGTAATGTCATTTTGATTTTCATTGCTGATAGCTCATTTTTCTCTAAACATGGCTTTTGTAGTTGTATTTCGGCCTTTTGGTATTTGTTGGCTACATGGTGGTAGACACACAAGACATAATTGAGAAAGCGCATATGGGTGACCCTGGACTATGTCAAACATGCTCTCATGGTTTTCACTGATTTTGTTGCCGTCTTTGTCAGAATTCTCATAATCATGGTGAGTTTCTTAGCCTCGCGTTCGTCGTGTGTTTTGCTTGCTCCAAACACACAACGAAAACACCCTAAAATTTCTTGGAGAAATTTAACAATCAATTTATTTTGATGCAGCTGAAGAATTCCATGGAGAAAGAAGAGAAGAGGAAGAAGAAGAGAAGGGATTAAGAAATAGCGGTAAAAGGTGAAAATATCGTCTTCTCGCCGGTAAAGAAGAAAAGAAAGGGTAACTATTGTCGATAGGTATACTAGGAAACAATGAAGATAGAAGATAGCTACTGTCTGTATTATATTTTTGTTTTGTATTGTAACTTGTGAGATCAGTTTTGCTTTGTTTGGTTTTTGACCAGTTTTTCAGTACCTTGTGTAACACGGGAATGAAATGCACTTTTACTTTTATGGGTTGAGTTTGACATCCAATACCTCAGTTTCTCTGGGTTATGCTTTATTAAGCCCAGCAGCAGTTTTGGGCCCATGATAATCTTTTATTAAATTACTACTTTTTATTTTAGATGTCTGTGTAATAAAATTTACATTGATCATTTAAATATTATTTTATAAAATTAATGCAGTTAATTTTTTCAAATACTTTAATTTAATTCACTCTATGAATAGAAAAATGCGTAGTCAAATAATATAATAATTAGTAAGGTAAAGAAATCATTGTTTTAGTTAACTATTTTTTTTATTTTATTTATTCTTAATATAAACTATCTATCTAAAGTCTATTCTTCCTCAATAAAATCGAACTTATGATCTTTTGATGAAAAAATGGGTAACTTATTGAGCCACACTATAATTGGCTCCGTCAATTACTAAACTATTTCTTCAATATTCATCATTTTTATTATACGATATTTGAAATGGATGGAGAAAGTATATAAGATAAATTAATAATTTGGGTGAAAAAAATAAAGATTATTGAATGGTCATAATTAAAGTGCAAATACAGTATGTCTTTGTGAGATTTTTAGATCCTGACAGAAATACTTTTTCCTTAATATGGACAACACATATGGGTTCAACTATTGCAAATCCTGATCAGAACCCACAAATGGCCTTTTCTTATTGATATATTTTTTTAACTAATTACTTATTTTTTATCAGTAGTTTATGATTATCAAGTTTTTATTTTTGACTTTAAATAGTTATTGTCTTTTATTTTTAAATTCTTTTAAATTTGATGTGTTTAGATTAATATTAATGATTGGATACATTCAATTTAAATATATTTAAAAGATAAAATTATATTTATTTGAGGACGGAAGTAGTATAATAGAGTTGGATACAATGATAATTATATTGTACTCCCAAAGAAAATTATTGAAATCTATCTTCGAGTAATTTGTAACTTCAAATAATTATGCATTTTGTATTAATTTGTGTTCTCTGGTCAATGAATTTTGACGTGAGGTATATTTTCACCTTATTTTCTATGGCAATAGTCTTCTCTGATGTGCAGATTTTAAAATTACCAAACGAAACAAAAGTAAATTATTTTTTTAAAACGAAAAAAAAAAAAAAAAAAAACAATCTTTCTTGTAGAACCTTGAAAGTATAAATATATGAGCCATCAATTTTTTTTCTTTTTATAAAAATGTAGCCATCATTCAAAAACTTAGCATCTTGTAATGTTTAAATAATATATTTAGGTGCGGAATGGATTTACTTCTTAAAAAAAGGTGTGGAATGGAAATATGGAATGGGCGACTGAAGGCATAGTGTCATTTAACCATGAATATATATGATGTAACCCATAAGATAAATGCTTTGTCAAATATGGTTTTCTTGGTCAGCTTTGGTGGGTCTTCCAAAAAAATTGTTCCGATGATTAAATTTAAAGAGATAAAACATTTTTTTTTTTTATAATATGAAGAGATAAAACTTAGTAATTGTAAATTACTTGTATGTGAAAAATCGAATTTAAGATAAAATAATTTCATGTTAATCATGTTTTATTTGAATTGTTTTTTTTTATCCTTTTTATCCGTATCTATTTGGAGTCGATATTTATTGGTGTCATTTTTTTTTTTAGAAATTATAATTAGATGTATAGAATTGTAATTTATTATGGAATCCATCTTTATTAAGTCGAGACAGTTTTTACATAATTTTTTTTTTGAACTTCAATTTATCTCATCGAATTATAATTTCTCGTACATCTTCTAAATATCAATGAATTTTATTAAAAAAAAATATCAATAAATTAGAACGTTGACCTAAAAAAAATGACTTATGCAATGCAAATAGGGATAATTGACTTCAGTACTTGTAAGTTTTTCTTCCCCATTAAAGTTAATTTTAAGTATTACTTATTGGTAATTTGACTATTCGTCTTATTTATGTGTATGAATAATATATCACGATATTAATAAAAATTAAATATATCGATAAATATATTACACATTTTTTGAAAAGATCGTGAGATCTATGAGACAATATTTGTTGAGTGGATTATCACTCCGAACAGAAAAGAATCTCTAATGAAATATTGTCAATCTGATAAAAAATTATGTATTACAATTTATATACGTTCGATTCTAAGTAATTGAGAATCAGTCTTATTCAAAACTTAATGTCTTGTAGCAATAATTAAAAAGAAATAATTTTGTATATTTTCAACGGTAGATAATTTCTTTCTTTGATCAACTTCGTGTTTCCTCCATCCTTGAAATTAATTTGTTTATGAATCCAACATCATTTTTTTTTTTAAATAAAAGAGAAACAATTTTATTTATAAAAATAGTCAAGTAAAATCATCACAATTTAAATAAAATCTTAACCTCTCAAATAAAATTAAAATGTAAGAATTATAAAAAACAATAAATCATCCGTAATTTAATTATCGAGATGAATTATTATTAGATGACGATCTAACATCATGTTATATATTATTAAAATTTTATAATGGAAAGATAGGGACATGTTAAACCAAATCAGACGGTAGACAATCCGCTTGTGACTATTGTTATCACGCGGGCCGGTGGCTTTAAGCTAGCTAGACACCTTTAAATTTTAAGGGGAAAAAAAAAGAACCATCTAATCAATATAAATAAATAAAATTATCAACATATATATGTCTTCACGTACACACATAGTAATGTTTAATTAATAAAATAAAAGGAAAATTAAAAAAGAAAAAACCCATCAAATTACAAACTTTCCTTGTTTTCTCCTCACTCATCCTTTGTTGCACTTGCAATTTTTCATTCATAAAAGTCAAATCTATGTGATGCTTCTTATATCCTCCAAAATCACAATTGTTACACCTTTTTTTTTTTTTTTTTTCTTTTTTTATGGAATTCGAATTTCATTTCATTTTATTTTCAAAGCTTCTATGTGAACTAGTAAGGTATAGAGGATAATTTCCCGATATTTTTCAACGTTTGTTAGTAATCGAGATCAAAGATTAGGCGATTTTATTTTCATTTAAATAGTCCATTAGTCTCTTATCTTTGAAGCATTATTTTTTCTTGTCTGGTATTATTTGCTATCCATTTTATAGCCTATGAAAAATTTACTCCATAAGGAAATGGACTAAAGTTTCTAATGCTCATAAAAAGGCAATGGGAGAGACATACATTTATTTTTCTCTTGATTTCAAAAAAGATTAAATATCCTCGAACGATAGATTGACTCCGAATCGGGCTCGACGACATTTTAATTCAGATAATTAATAAAAAATAAAATTTTTATAAAAAGAAAAATTATATGAACACCGTAATGTAATTGTTTGTTTGTAGACGCTGCTCTCTCATACATAATTTTTGAGAGATCTAAATTCTCCAAATTTTAATCGATTAGATAACTTACAATAATAAACTCGGCCACATTTTAATTCAGATAACTAATAAAATTTTAAAAAAGTATGGACACAGCAAATCAGCAATGTAATTTGATAAAATTATTTATTACAAATTAAAAATTATCAGTCAAAATTACCTGTCCAAATTCAAAAGAGTAGAAGAAAAAAAGCTCATACATTTCCTCATACACAATACATATACAACAACAAATACCACACGACAGCAACTCAACTCATACACACAACACACAAACAGACTCTCTCTGACTGTCTTTCTTTCTCTCTCACATTTCCACCTTCTTCTTCTCTTTTTATATAGCCATTAACTAGATTCCTTCTCAATGGACTTCTCTTTTCTCCCTTGTTGATTTTTACAGATTCTCAGCTTCAACCCATCAAAAATTCTGTATTTTGTAGCTCTTATTGTTGTTTTCTGGAAGTTTAGTTTGATTTCTATTGGACTGTACACCCAAAAAAATCCTTTTTCTTTGCAAACTAATTTCTGGGTTTGTTGCAGAAAAGTTCATAGATACCTAATTTTTATATATTTACTGTATCAAAGCTTCAACAAGAACAAAATAATTTTCATATTTTTTGGTCAAAGCTTTCATTTTGATTTGTTCTTCGGCTCCTTTTTGTTGTTGGGTTAGAAATTTTCTTTGGAATTATAAGGAAAAGAGAGATATGGGGAAGCAAGGACCTTGCTGTCACTGTGGAGTTACAAGTGAGTTCTTGTTCTTCCATTTTTTTTTTCTTTCAATAAATTCTCTTGCTTTATGACCAAAATGGATTTTTTTTTTGTTCTTTTAAGTTTTTGAATGTATAATTCACTATGTGGAGTTTCACAAACTGGGATATACAATTTTCCTGAAATTGAATTGACTATGCACAAAGATATTAAGTTTGGGTTATGTTCTGTCATGTCTATGGTTCTTTTTGTACAATGATGTGGAACATGTCTATTTATTCCAAGATGGAGTTTAGGACTAAATTTAATCAAAACCCTTTTTTTGGTTCTCAATTGTTTGCAAAACCCAATCGATGTAATCTCAGTGTACTTTTCCTATACAAATGAGCTTGATATTTGATTTCTGGGATTTAACGAGTCTATATTGGATCATTATAGGTTTCCCATTGTTCATAAGGTCTTTTCTATTGAAGTCAGCCTTTGTTTGTCTGAAAGCTCAATGATTCAGTTGAAAGCAAATGTAGTCAGCATTCGGGTTCTCTCTACCAATGAGACAATTACTTAACTGTCTTGTTTGAAGAAATTTGTTAATGTCTTGCGTGTGGAGACCTTTTGTTCATTCCACATATTTTCTTTGTTAGCTCATGATCAAAACTTAATACGAGTTGCAGACTAAGATACGTGGACATTGGTTTGCTTATAAAATGTTGAACATTTTCATGGCATTATTTTACAAGTTCCTTTTTTTCAAAAGCTCTGCTTCTCTAAACACTGATAAGAACAATCTTAGCGTGGTTACTTAGTAATCCAACTCAGAAGTTCGTTATAATTCCTTTTGTTCATGCCACACATTTTTTGTGTTGGCTCATGATCACAACTTATATGAGTTGCAAACTAAGAAACTTTCTTTGGAAGATGGAGGCCCTTATAAAATGTTGAACATAAGAGATAGGACCATTTTCTTGGCATTATGTTACAAATGCCTTTTTTTTTTCAAAAGATTTTCTTCTTCAACTGATAAGAACAATCTTTGTGTGGTTATCTTGTTATCTAACTCGGAAGTTTCGACGTAGTTCCATATTCTGAATATAATATACTGAATGTTTAATTTACTCTTGTGTACAACTCTGTGAGACTATTTTATTTACCGAAATTATTGTTGTGATAGACACACCCCTTTGGCGAAATGGGCCTGCTGAGAAGCCAGTGTTGTGCAATGCTTGTGGGTCTCGTTGGAGGACGAAAGGAACCTCGTTAACTATACCCCTCTTCATGCTCGGCCTGATTCTGACAGTTACGATGATCACAGAGTTTCCAGATTGAAAAACGTTTCTGTAAATAAAAACAAGGAAGTGAAACTGCTCAAGAGAAAATCCACTCCTGATAATCTCTATGTTGGGGATACTAGTTATTATTATAACAATCAGAGCTTTCGAAAGGCTGTGGATGAAGATACAAGTAACAGATCGAGTTCTGGTTCAGCAATATCCAACACTGAGAGCTGTGCACAGTTTGGGAGTCAAGATGCGAGTGACTTGACAGGTTGGGAATTTTTCTGCAAACTCAGCTTCATTGTTCTTTCTTTTAATCGTTGCATTTGCGAGAGTCATTTTTGGTTATTGCACATGGAGAGATTATTCCTGGACAAAATGTTTGATGGAGTAGCTATTCATTTCCTCACACCTAATTGCCACTTGCAATTCATGAATAATGTGCCTGGTTCCTTGAAATTGTTGTACAAAAATATAAATGAATTAATTGAAGAGCATCTGTTCTCTGTTCTATTATTGATTCTGGGGCAAAGAGAAGTTCAGTACTTTCTAAAGATAACGGATTGAAACTTGTGAATGAGCTGCTTTATTCATTGTGCTATCTCAGGTACTCAAAGCTTTGGATGTCAAAGGGATGAACTTTTTATGATTTTGAAAAGTTGCATATGGAATTTTAAGCTCTAATATTATTCTCAGGGATGCTGACATGACTCTATGTTCGTCACTTTTCAGGTCCTGCTCAATCAAATGTATGGGAAAGTATGGTACCTTCCAAGAAGAGGACATGTGTGAGTCGGTCAAAGCCATCATCAGTTGAAAAACTCACAAAAGATTTGTGTACTATTTTACAAGAACAGCAATCTTCATATTTTTCTGGATCGTCCGAAGAGGATTTGCTCTTTGAGAGTGAAACGCCAATGGTTTCTGTTGAGATAGGACATGGAAGTGTTCTTATCAGACATCCAAGCTCAATAGCTCGAGACGAGGAATCTGAAGCTAGTTCTCGTTCAGTTGAAAATAAAAGATACTCCACAAATGAAGCTTATTCTCATCTGAGAACACTTCCTGCTCAGAAGAGAAACAATTACTCTAGTCATGCAATTGAAAAACCTAAAAGCCCCCGTGGGGAACTAATGCAACAAGAGAAGCTTAAAAGGTAAACCTTTCTGTATGGAATAGATTTAGAAATGGTACTTTTGCCATGGCTAAAAATTTTTTCCTTGGGAATTGCAGGGACATGTCACAGCATGAAACACTGAAAGTACTCGGAAATCACAATTCACCATTGTGTGATGTAGATTTGGGTGTAAGTTTCATATAATTGGGTTTTATTTTCTTTTTGGCACATATTGTTTCCTCATTTGATGAGACCTACCCTTTCTGACTATAATTAGTAATTTGTACCAACTTTTATGCAGGATATTGTTAACTATGAGGAGTTTGATCGGAATTTGACCAATGAAGAGCAGCAACAGTTACTAAAGTATCTTCCTCCACTTGATGTTGCCAAACATCCTGAAACGTTGGTATCTTTGTCATTCCAAATTAGATTATTTATTTCCATCTTGTCCGTACTACGACATCCTCCCCCATACCCCCAAAGCGGGGAGCCTTAGCGCACCGGGGTTTGCCATTTTTTTTATTTCCATCTTGTCCATAAAGCCTTAATAAACTTTATGGTTTATTTTGGACCACAATTGGCTATGCTGGAAGACATAAGAAAACTTTTCTCCAATGTTTTGCAACATGAATTGATGATGGGATATTGTTTCCTGCAGCCTTAAAAACATGTTCAATAGCCTCCAATTCAAGGAAACTTTGTCTTCATTTCAGCAACTGCTCAAGGTTAGAATTGGGTGAAATTTTTCGTTGGAAAATATGCTTGATGTTATTACAATGCTTACTAACTAGTGTTTCCTCTTGGCTTCAGAAATGTAACAGTGCTGGAGAGTCAAATACCATTGCCTCTAATAATGTTGTGAATATCAAGAGGTCACGTGATGATCACGATCAAAATTATCCAGGTTGGCCGAAATTCTGATTGTTCTATTTCGTCAGCTAAGATTTTTAAACTTATAAAATGGAAAAAACTATCCGTTTGCTTCATTAAATATTTGTTTTTTGTCTTTCTCTCAGAAGCAGAATCTATAATGAGGTGTCCGAGGAGGGTGCTCATGAAAACAAACTCTGAAAGCAAGGAAACTTAGAAAATGAAGGAATTCGCTTTAGTCCAAAATCCCTATTCTCATTGCCTCCCGATGTTAATAGTTCCTTCTTGCTGGATTCCCTTCATTTCGTCGGCGACAGTTCCGATCAGGATATGCTGTTGGACGTTCCGTCCAACAGCTCATTTCCTCAGGCAGAACTTCTCCCTAAAACAAGTTTCAGACAGCAGCAAGCAAGCACCAGTAGTAGCTTGATAAACCCACATAGTATCGGTCACTAGCCAGCTTACTATATCATCAGATGTTAGTTTGATAAGTAGAAAAGCTTAGTCACATGTTATTTGCTTATACCATCCTTGATTTCGATTCTGCTACGTGTTTCGCATGTAAAAACAGAGTTGCTATTTTTTTTTTACCACTTGACCTTTTCGAATTTGGAATGCTAAGGATGAAATTTGAGTGGGCATTTTCAGGTTTTTGTATAGGTTAAGAACATGTTGTAATATAAATCTTGAAAAACAATATGCAAAAAGAGGTCTTAATTTGTAGAGTAATGTATGTTTATCCCTACAAAGTATAGCTATGTGGAATGCATGTGAATGAAGTTGACATAAGTAGCTTCTTTTTTTTGGCCTTTAGGATGACACTTTTTTCTAGTAGTTTCTATTTTGTGGAGTCGATATGATGTCTTAATTGCTAAGCACCACAAAAAGCAACTTTAAATCTTGTGAAGTTAAAAATAATAACATAGTAAGAATTAAGTTGGTGTTTGAGAATTATATATATTAATAAACAAAGTTGCTCATATGATAAGTCAACAAACACCGGCCAAATCATATAATTTTTCTTGGAAGAGCTAGTCATTGATGAAAATTCTATTATTTTTCTTTGAAGTAAACAGAGATTTCATTCCAAATCAGATCATCAGTGTGTTCGTCGTGCGTTAAATGCATAATTCTTATTATTTTTGGTAAAAAAATACATTCAAAAATATTTAGAGCAAGACATACAACGAATATAATAGAGATAGAATACATTAGAGGGAGAGGTAAAAAACTTTTCTCGTTTTAGGTGGAATGAAGTAGTCTCATAGCAATTTAAATATGACACAACCGCTTTCCAAACTTGCTCTTAGGAAACATGATTCTAAGTGTCTAAGTCAGAATTTGGCAAGGCACATATGGATTTATCAATAAACAATGGGGAAAAGTAATCGTTTGGTTCCTGCTTCAAACGTTTCTGAACTATTCCGTCCCTTTAAATATAAAATTTATTTTTTGGTCTTAATGTTTATGCTTTTTTAAACTCTTTGGTCTCTCGACCCTAACGGACATTAATTTTTGGCCGAGTTGACACTTACGGTCAATCCTAGCGTGACATGTGTCCCTTACGTGTAAAAAAAAACCACCTAGACTTTGTGATCCCTATTTCAATCGAACCAAAATCAAACCGACACTTAAACCAAATTCAAAAATAAAATCGGTTTATTAAATAGTAAATCGTCAATTTTCATCAAATATCTATAAAAAAGTAAATGCACTCCGATCAATAATTCAATCCAAAACATAACTGAAACGTCTATACAAATTGAAACGTCTATCATGATAAGAAATCTTAGATCTAGTAATAGATAAGTGTTTTTGTCACCTTCAAAGTAAAGGAAGATGAAGGTGGATCAGATGAAAGAGAGCCGAAAGTAAGAGCAGCTGATGAAGAAGATGACTCGAAGCGATGACCGAGAAGCCTTTCGCCGCCGCCACCACGACCACCACCAGGTCTCAAGCTTAAAATAGTCTAATCACTTTGCTACATAATAATAACTCGGGATATTTTGAAATCGATTAGAGATTTTTGAGATAAGAGAATCTATAGAATCCGATTCAATGACAGAGAAACACAAATTTCAGCTGAAAACAGAGTTGAATTAACTAGATTCAGAGCTGGCGTAAGCTGAATCGAGCAGAGAAGAGAAGCAATTTTCTTCTGGTATAAGGAGTTGACGTGTTGTCGTCGTTGTCTCACTTGTGATATGAAATTGTTGAAATTGAACTGACCCAGAAGAGAAGCGAGGCAATTTTCGGTGAATGAAAGAGTGAAGGCTCGATTGAGAGAGAAGCCATTGATTGGTGAAAAGGATGGAAGGAAAGGGGCCGCCATGAACCGCTGCATGAAGTCAATCTGTTTGGGTTTGCTAAGATGGTTGCCTCTTGAACGACCTAACGGAATGCCGCGAGCGCTGCCTTCTACCGTCATCGTTGTCGACATGTCCATATTCCAGAAATCTTCACCCATTACCCATCATAGCTTCTTCATTTCGCAATTACCAGGTACAGTTAAAACTCTATAAATTAATATTCGATAAATTAATAAACTCTCTAAAATAATAAATTTGTTCTGTCCCGACTTGGGCCAATGTAAAAAATTGAAAAACTCCATAAAATAATAAGATAATAATTTTTCTGGAGATCCCTTTATAATTTTCGGTCCCAAGAAAATCATAAATTAATAATTCATAGAAACTGAAAAAAATATATTGCACTCTATTGAAATATGATTCAATAGTTGTCTATTTTCCTTTAAAGTTCAAGTCTATTTGGAGCTCATCTCTAACTTTTCTTATTGCATCTAATAGTTCAGGTGTTGTATTTTTGTATTCTATCATAAAGTTGTGCAGAGTGTTTGACGCCATAAGTGCTTCATTTCGCGTAACAGGCTCCAAAGACACCGTATCATCTTCACCGTCATCCTCTGCATTGTTCTCAATGATAGCACCCAAGGTTCGCTACAACGTAATTCTAAGAGGCATAGACTAATTTGCCTTTTTGTTTGGTATGTACAGTATAATTACTTAGTTTATACGGAAATATGAATTACATTGAATCGGTTAAAAACTCTTTAAATTAATAATTATTAATTTATCGATAAATAAATAACTCTTTAAATTAATAATTATTAATTTATTGATAAATAAATAACTCTCTAAATTAATAAATTTCTCCCGTCCAGATATTATTAATTTAAAGAGTTTCTACTGTATATCTTTTTTACTTGACAACTAAAAGCTAAAATTTGATTGTTAATTTTTGTACATTCATAAAGATTGATAGAAAATTGAAGAATAAACCGATTTTAATTTTAGGTCTGGTTTAAGTGTCGGTTTGATTTTGGTTCGATTTAAACAGGATCACAAAGTCTAGGTGGTTTTTTTTACACGTAAGTGATACGTGTCATGTTAGGATTGGCTGTAAGTGCCAACTCGGCCAAAATTAACGTTCGTTAGGGTCGAGAAACCAAAGAATTTTAAAAAACATAAACGTTGAGACCAAATAGTAAACTTTATGTTTGAAAAGATGAAACAGTTCAGAATCATTTGAAACAGGGACCAAACGATTATTTTTGCCATAAGCAATGTGACTACTAAGTTTTTGGGATGTTGACGCTTCAGGCATTGCAGAGCTGTTCAGAAATGGTCTTGAAAGTTATCACCGAAAAGAAAATATACCAGATAAGTCAAGAAATTGCCCATCCCAGCATAATCCAAAAGTTATACACTATGCAAATTCCCTAATATGCCAAGTTAGTGGCCCAAATTTAGTGCTATTCGGTCGGCCTATACAAGCTCTATATCATCGCCTTCTCCTTTTCCAACCACATAATCAATCTTTACTACTAGAATTGTAAATTCAAATGCAAATCAGGAAGATGATTCAGAGAAGAAAGCTACCTTGTATCAGACAAAAGAAGCATAATTCATATACTATAAATTATTTTGGTTACATACTCATCAAGCAAAAGCACATAGCAAAAACTATTCTCAGCTTCTATGGTCCAAATTTCAAATATCTCAGCACAAACTGGCATTCAAGACAAAAACATGCACAATATGGTTCATAGCCCAAAAAAATGAAGTTTGCACGCCAACCATTTTTGGAGACTTGATAAAAAACCAACAACTAGGCTAAGGAAATGTCATTCCACGAATCTTTGCAACATCGAAAACGCTAAGCCCTTCCAGCCAATCATCCTTTGTATCTTTAGCAAGTATTTTCAATGCTTTCAGTATTGTAGTCCACGACGAATTACAAACATTGTCCCCTCCTTCTAAATGAAACTGCTTCTTGTGAGGTTTTTTCTCCACGAGCTCTTCTGAAAACCCCCCATTTTCGTAATAATAGTCTTCATTGGAGCTCGATGCAGCTCGATCACTGCCTACAAACTTGCCTATGAAATTCTCCTTACGTTCCTCAATTATGAACAAATTAGCCTCTGCTGCTTCCATTTCGTTGTCAACAATCTTTGGTGATAGTATTTCAGTTGGAAAATCAAGTTTTTGAACAAATGTGTTAGATGTTTCATCATCATTACCTTTTGAGCATGATTCTATTTCCAGCACCTCAGTTGGAAAACTAACCTTTCGCTTAGCGACAACACTTGACACTTCCGAATCTTCATTTTCGCAACTGATCCACTCCTCCGTTTTTGACATCTCCATGGAATTAGCCGTCTTCTCTTTGAAAATAACCTCCGTCTCAGTCGTTGAACAAGCTTTCGGACTATCCAAACCCGAAAGTTTAGATCTTTTACTCGTTCCGTCAGTTGGAGACGTCATTTCCCTCTTCAAAACCCTAACTCGCTCCGATTGTGATTGAATTTCACTTCCGTCTATCTCAATTCTCGGCGTCAATTCCAGATCTGAACAAAACATTAAATCAACGTCCTCACCATCTTCCGTACAATTCTCGTTATCTGGTTCACAATGGTCAGGTTCTCCGTCGCCGGAAACGGATCCAGAGACTTCGGGAGGAGTCTCGAAGATATCAAGGTGAGATATTCCGTCATCTTCTTCTTCTCCTTCTTCGTCTCCGACCTCCAAAGTACCGGAGAGAGATTCCATCATGATGCCGGTATCTGCCACTGGTATATCATCCCAAGAAGATTCAGGCGAATCATCTTCATCGCCGGAAATAAACGGACCGACATCGTCACTCATCTTCTTCTCGATATCAGAATCTCGTTCTTCAAATTTTGCGATTAGGGATTTTAAATGCTGTGCTTTGGGTTTTCACTTTCAAACAAAGATAATATTCCCGCCTCTCTCTTTTTCCCGCCATTAAAATGTTGAAACGACAGCGTTTAACTGGACCACAATATAACGAAAGTTAAATTAAGCCCTTGTACTTCGTTATGTTTTCTAGTTAAGCACGATATCTTTGATATTGGTGGATTTAGCCCTTTGATGAATACATACTAGTTGGCAGAAATTCATTTCGCTATGGTGGAAATGAACAAATCATGATGGGAATATCCTTATCAAGCTATTGAATTCTTTAAGTATCTATGTGGTTTTGTTTGTTTGAATCCAAATGCTATTTAGAAGAAATAAATTGCCAGAGATTTCTTGCCCAAGAAGTTATCATGAGGAAAATAGCAAGAAGATGAAAAATCAATTTTCCATTGGTTTGTGTTACACGGCACTGGGATATGAATACATAGTTTATACAATTTATTTATTTTCCCTATTTCAAGGGTACATCATGATTAGCACTATTACATATTTTTCTTTAAATTTGGGGCCTTAGGTTGCCGTCTTGTTTGACTAACACTCAAGCCGGCATTCAATATTCGCATTTGGACCTGCTTTTAGTGCACCATATATGTCTTAGTTTTTGGCTTAATATTCACTTAAATCCTTAACAGTGAGCTACAAGCTAGCTAAGAATTCGCTTTAGACGACAAACGATCGTGCACCACACGTTCTAGTGTACCCAAGAACTCATAAAACACATATCAGCTAAGCAACAATAGTAACATACACACAGATAACATACACCATATAAGCGAAAGGACTGAAGGTTACCCAACTTCAAAACTTGACGAAATCTACAGCTCACATGGAGCTATTGAGATTTTTGAATGCACGACATATAAACAAGCAACTTCGGCAAAAAGAAAACATGAAGCTCGAGTATAATCTTCAAGATAGGCTTGCACTAAACAGTTGACATCCAAACTGTCAAAATCCGTACCATTTTGTGAATCATCCTCCATGAAAGACCTTATTCAACTGGCAACTACGAAAAGTCATGCCACCACGCCTCTTCGCAACATCAAGCCCTTGTTACCATTGATAATCACTCTCTGTATGCTGATAGTGCCTTCAATAAATCCAATGGCATGCGCCATGATGTATTGTAATTCCTGTCTGTCTCCAACTTTTCTATTTCAGCATCTTTTTTCCTTTGAAATGATTCAGGCAACAAACGAGTTTTTCTCTCCAATTTCAAACTCTCGACACTGGGACCAACATGCCTAAGTTTATTTTTATCATCTATTCTTCCTGTAGTCAAGGTTTTTAAGTACTTCACATTTATCCCACCCATGATCTGATCCGAACGCAGCACCCTTGCCATTTGCTCCATCCTCAGCAGCATCGACAACCTCTATATTCTCGACACGCACAACATTATCTTGTATACTACTCCCTCCGTCCCTTTATATGTGTCGTTTTTGACAACTTTTTTTATCCCTTATTAAATATCACTTTTAAGAATATAAAGTATAAATTATCCATTATACCCCCAAACAAACAACTCTTTCCAAATACATGCTTGCAGTCAATTATACGTATAAACTCCTTTTCAATTTGGTTATGTCGTTTTAAGGACAGCAATAAACGAGCAAATTGAAATCGTCTACGCATCAATGTACAGTGACTCCCACAACGGCGAAAAAACCGCCACCTCCTTCCACTCCGAGCTCCTCCGGCGGCGTAATAATCACGCACGTCATTCTGAGCTCCTCCACCGCCTTCAACATCCTTTTCAAATCAAATCTCTCCATAACCACCACCGTCTCGTTTAAGGCCACAAATCTCAGGCAATAATTGAACCCGAACATGTGAAAGTACGACACCGTACAGAGTTGAACCGCGGGAGATTCCTTCTCCGCTTCCTCATGACGTGTTGTCACGTACTTAGTGTTTCCCTCGACTAAGTAGTACATCACTTAGCTAGGATTGTCCCTGCAAAACTAAGTCAGCCTTTAGAACCTTAGCGAAAGCTTTTGAATAGTTTAAGAACTTAGAAAGTAAGCTAGAATGTGAGAGAATGAGCTATCTACGAAAATGCTCTCTATTGCTTAGGAAATGTGTGTTGTGTCTGTTGTATACAAATGAGAGGGTTCACCCCTTTATATAGCATACCAATTATTCTAGAGAATTCTATACAAGAAGATTTTAGAGAATATACAAGAATGTTCTAGAGAGTTTAGAAGCTCTAGAACCTGTAGGAAGCATTCTACAATTGTGTGGAACCTTCCGGAGAAGTCTAGCCCAAGGCGGAGCCTTCTAAAGTCTTTCGGAGTCCTATCCTTCCGTAAGCTTTCGAAACCTTCCCGATCCTTCTAGCCGCTTCTAGAGTATTTCGGGCCTCTCTAGTCAATTCCGTACCTTTTCGGATCCATCTCGAGCCATCCGGATAATTCTGGAGCATTCCGGATAGTTGAACAAGCAGAATGTGACATTCTCCCCTACCTAAATCGGCAATGCCCCCATTGCCTCGAGTGACTTATTTAGGAACTCGGCGATTCCTACCTCGATGGGCTCTTCTCTTCCTACGCATTGCCCCCACCTTGGAGGCTCACGAGTTCACCAAGTGTTTGCCCAAGTTTCCTTCAATGTCGCGTCCCTTGTAGCCTTGAGTCTCGACAGGTTGCTCTTTCCCCAATGAGCTTGCTGCGCCTTTGTCCCGTTGATGAGTCACCTTCGTCACTCGACCGGGCCCTTCCGGCTTGACCCCCGTCTTGAGTTTTGGCTTCTCGTCGCCATTATGATGACCCTTCATCAACCGCATAGCCGACAACGAAACTTGCTTCGACTCTTCCCTTATAATCGGAACGATACATCCTCCCTTATCATATGTGCACATCAAGTTGGCAAATGGCATAGGGACGGCTTTGATCTTCTCCAAGAACTCAAGCCCGATGACTAACTCATAGTCGTCTAGCTTGGTCACATGCATATCCTCCTTTCCCTTCTATTCGCCTACACGAAACTTCACGTCGTGAGAGATTCCCACAATCGGTGTTGGATCCGTGTTCATGGCCTTCATCATGACGTCTACTTTCCTCCATTTGAGCCCCAACTCTTTAGCGACATCGTCTCGAATGAAAGTGCGAGTAGAACCGGTATCCACCAATGCTCGGATGGTATGGCCGGCAATCTCCGTATCCACATACATCGACTTGCCTTCCGTCTTCTTGGTGCTTGCTTTCATGGCATTAATCCGTTGGAGCGCGCTCATCCTCATCAGCTCGGAATCCTTCTCTTGCGCCTCCGCTTCATCCGCACCTTTATTGGTCATAACTATTGCGGCGAGTTTTCCCCTAAGCGGAGAATCAAGGGCTTTGTGCGGACCCGTGCATAAGAAGCAAACTAAAGCCTTCTTACCCGTCTTGTTGTCCGTACGCGCTTGATTATCCTTCCATGGCTTAGCCGAATCTCCCTTGTCGGCACTCCCTTCGCCATGCTTTGGATTATTCCATGCTCCCCCACCATGCTCCGGATCGTCTTCCGAACTCTTCTTCTCCAAGTTCCGATAGTCGCTAAGGGATTCGACAGCGGCAATAGCTTCCGATAACCCTTTAACTCCGCGACGCTTGAGTTCCAATTGAGCCCATCCCGCGAGACCATCCATGAACATGAAGGCAACATCCTTCTCTTGCATATCCGACACTTCCAACAAGAGCTCGGAGAACTCTTTGACGTACACTTCCAGATTGTCCCCTTTTGAGCGAGCTTCCGAAGCTTTGCCCGAGCTTCATTTTTGGCATTCTCCGGATAGAAATGCGCCTTATGCTCCGTCTTGAACTCATCCCATGTTTTGATCGTATAGATGCCCCCTGGACATCCTCGACCTTCCGACGCCACCACAACATAACTATGTCAGATAGATATAGCAAAGTCGTATCGAGTTTGGTAGCATCATCCATGTCCCTCATCGCCCGAAAGTATCGCTCCATGTTCCGTAGTAAATTATGAATTTCCCGTGCACTACGAGCCCCATTATAGTACATTGGCTTCGGAACCTCCACCCTTGCCGCTGGTAGAGTGATCAACGGCGGGTTCCCATCACGCCTAGCAGCCTTCATCCGGTCCATCTCCGACACCAAGCCGGTTACCTTAAGTGAGAGTCTCCCCAGAGTTCCCTCGAGGCCTGCTACCCGATCTTGAAGCCGCACACTATCTTCCCGCAACATCATATTTTCCCCACAAAGCGCTTCATTGTCTTTCTTAACCTCGTCAATTGCCTCCTTGAAAACGTTGTTGCGTAGAAGAACTTCTTCACGGAACTTCTTCAGCCTCTCCTCGAGCTTCCCCATGTTGGAACTTAGACTCAAACTAAGACTCTTGAACTCGGATTGTAGATCGTCAACCCCATGAGCGATCCTCTCACCGAGATCCACCACATCCCGTGAGTGCTTTTCCAATCCTAGTTCAATCACTTGGAATCGATGTTCCCCTCCGGCCACAAGATCCTCCAAGCTAGCGAGTCGCGCCCCAATCATGAGATCGACGGATCGATCCCTCTTGCTCTTGGATTGCTTCTCCGTATTCTTCTCCACAACTTTATCGTCGTTTACGGCCATTGCGATGACTCTGCTCTGATACCACCTGCCACGTACTTAGTGTTTCCCTTGAATAAGTAGTGCGACACTTAGCTAGAATTGTACCTGCAAAGTTAAGTCAGCGTTTAGAACCTTAGCGGAAGTCTTTGAATAGCTTAACAACTCGAAAAATAAGTTAGAATGTGAGAGAATGAGCTAGCTACGAAAATACTCTCTATTGCTTAGGAAATGTGTGTTGTGTCTGTTGTATACAAATGATGGGGTTCACCCCTTTATATAGCCTACCAACTACTCTAGAGAATTCTATACAAGAAGATTCTAGAGAATATACAAGAGTATTCTAGAGAGTCTAGAAGCTCTAGAACTTGTAGGAAGCATTCTACAATTGTGTGGAACCTTCCGGAGAAGTCTAGCCCAATGCGGAGCCTTCTAGAGTCCTCCGGAGTCCGATCCTTCCGTAAGCTTCCGGAACCTTCCCGATCCTTCTAGCCGCTTCTAGAGTATTCCGGACCTCTCTAGTCAATTTTGTACTTTTCCGAATCCATCTCAAGCCATCTGGATAATTTTGGAGCATTCCGGGTAGTCGAACACGCAGATTATGACAGTGTGATGCTATATGATGACGCCGTGAAAGCTATAAAGTTCCTGTGAGTCAACATCACTCCTTTCATTTTTCCTGTGGTCCCCGATGAGTACAAGATTGCTGCCAAATCGGATTGACTGACCTCGATTCCAGGAACCGATTCTGGACACGTCAACATCATGATTGAGTGGAACTCGGACGAGTCGATTAGGATAGTTTTGAGTGCGAGTTTGGGGATTGACCAGCCACGAAGCCGACCGCCGTCCAGATCTCGACCAACCATGAAGAAATCAGGTCTTGGCGACTTCATCTCTCCCATATCTCGATCAATTGCTTGCTTAATTAATTGATTCGTTAGGTCGAGTAAGCGTTAGGTCTATATCCGTGATTCGTTCGGCTTCAGCGAGATCGAGGAAGGAGGTGGTGTTCCGACGTCAATGGAGAAGAGGTGGTGGAGCTCCGACGGCGATCTGGTTTGACAAGAAGGAATGAGAAACTTTTGTGAAATTATGTTCCCACCTCTGTTGTTTCTCTTTCGTCAAATTGATCATCTCTTTTATCTAAATTAAAATATAAGGACTTAATTGTATATTTATATAAGGATATTTTTGTCTCTTTAAGTATATTATTATTTCAAATGTTATCAATTTTGATGGAAATAGCAAAGCGACAGATAAAAAGGGACGGATGGAGTATTAGCACCAATGTTTTCTTCTAAAACAGCAGCCTCGACTTTCTCGTTAACATTGATTACAGTATTTTCCAAGCTTTCATCTTGTATATCAACAACCTCGACATCCTCTTCTACAATCAATTCTGCACCGTCAACATTGATTTCACCTTTGTCCAAGCTCTTATCTTGTATATCAACAACCTCGACATTCTCTTCTACAATCAATTCTACACCGTCCAAGGCCTCCTCATCTACACCAGACTCACTTGCTCCTACAACATCTTCATTCCGTTTTTCGAACAGGTAACTGAAGCACGAAAAGTCAGTCCTCTCCTTTGATTGATAGTCGGACGCGGTGGCGATTCTACACGAACCCCTCCTTCCATATACAATTCAACAGAATCTCCAACACTCTCTACCATCTTCTGCACATCTTCATCCGTTAAAATCGGAACCAATTTCTTCTTCGTTTTAGAGCTATCCACCACATACCATAGGTTGGTGTAGCGAAGGTAACAAGGCCATCCCCTTAGTGACAAAAGTGAAGATTGCCTAGGACTTAGCAAATGCCGATCAGGTTCATAAGGCCCAATGTAGCTAACCAAATAATTTCCCTTTCTAACTAAATCACCACCATGAAACATCTTCATATCAATGAAATCAGTAAAGTATTCATCTTCATAACTCATTCTACAAATATTTAAAAGACAAAATCACAAACCTAAACTGATTATCAAAATTGTAAAAGAACACTTAAGGAATTATTGTCTCAAACCTGAAAATTCTTGTAGTCGGAAGCTCTGACTGACAAGTTTCTTTGTCGCCGGGAACTGCTTACGGTCGCCGGAGTGTCCTCCTCGTTGACTCGTCGACTGGTAGTGTTTATAATTTTGGTATGCTTTAATTTCGGGATTTTAGTGATGATGAGAGTGGCTAAATTTACGTGGACATGTTTAGCCACGTTGATGACACGTGTCTACATTGATTTTATTGTTTTAACACATTTGGAATTGAGCCCTTATATTTCGTTATGTTTTCTAATTAAGGATAAAGTCTTTGATATTGGTGAATTTAACCCTTTGGTGAATACTTGAACTTCATATTGGTTTTGTTAGTTTTGAATCCAAATGTTATTTAGAAGATATAAAATTGACAGATATTGCTTGCCCAAGAAGTTATCATGAGGAAAATAGCAAGAAGATGAAAAAATCAATTTTCCATATGTTTGTCCGAAGTTACATGGCACTAGCGTATGAATTACATAGTGCATATACACATTTTTCTATTTCTAGCACTATATTACATACTTATTGTTTATTCCTTGGGGAAAAAAAAAATAGGGAAGGTACATTTTTTTAAGAAAAACAGTTGTTTCAGTTGTTGTTAGATCCTTTCGTAATCTTCTGCTTTGGACGGAGCCCTTGAATTTTGATTTTTGGCATTTGTGGCCAATCTTCACCATCTGGAATGCGATCCTGAAGGCATTTGGTTACAAGTTCTGATAGATTGTTTGTTAGCGAACTTCATATTTCCCACAGTTAGCAGTCACTTGGAAGTTGACACCTCGAGATCGATTCCTCAAGAGACCAGTTCTCTCTTTGCTTGAGATCCTCTGACAAATAAATGATTACACTTTTCCATATCAGGACATAATAAAGACTCTGAATCTTCATTCGTCAATAAGACAGCTGGCATTCAAGGGGTTTAAACAGAATTCTATATATTCATTCAAGGGTATAATGAAATAACGATATTCGATTCTAACCAAGAAACCTACAAATAACCTATAATGATGACCAACACACACACATCAATGAAATGAAATAATGAATACATAATCACAACTTATTGGTCATGCAACAGGTTGGTGGTACCGGAAATGCAGCACGGTTACTGGGTACTGATTCTATCAAATGCAAGACATGGACTCGATCCCTTGTGCTATAACTGTTTTGGACTATAAGCTATGCTGAAGTGCCAATTTACAAGGCACGTGTTGATTAACAAAATAAAAAATACACAGTACGAACCTGGGATGTGAAAAGTACTCGGCCTTGGGTGTGGAGAACTTCCCAGGAGTCGCACATCCTAAGATTTCAGTAGAAGAGAACACCCAATAATAATTCCATCCCAGCAAACTTTTTCTGCATACAGGGAAAAAACTTTTCAACTAAATGTATCACATGTCTTCTTGTGAGGGTCAAGTATAAACTGAGAATCTTCGTTGATGCACATAAAACTCGCTTATAGTCAGCATAGTTCAGTTCCAAACTTGCTTAGGTATTATAGAAGACTTAATAGTTGAGAGAGGAAAGTGGCGTCGTAGTATCCATGTAGATGATTTTTTATAGATAGTTTCATAGGGTCAGAAAAACTATATATAGGATAGGATATATCATTGCTCTAGAATAGCTAGACTATTTATAGAAATAGGTAGTATGCATGATTTATTATATCTATTTTACTATCATATTTTATACATGATAATATATTATATGATTTATGATATGGCATGTGACTCACATATTGCCCTTGGACTTAAATGCGAGGATTCATATAGCCGACTCCACTCGACGGAATTGAGGCTAGTTGGTTTGGTTAGTTAACCTTAATCCTTTGCTTTAGATGAAAAATGATCGCACACGTTCTACTGAACCCAAGAACTCATAAAACACATATATGACACATCAGCTAAGCAACAATAGTACATGCACACAGGTCACAGATGCCGTATTGAAAGTTTTAAAATGCGCAACATATAAACAAGCGAATTCAACAACAGGAACCAGGGAAGGTCAAGTATCTATAATAAGCAATTTCAAAAAAGTTAACTAAAATCATACCTGTCCTATGAATTATCTTCAAGACAGACTTGCGCGACACCCAAATTGTCAAATCCATACAAGTTAGATCATTTTGTGAATCATCCTCTATGGAATTTCTTGTTTAACCACTGACTATGAAAAATCATGCCACGTCTCTACGCAACATCAGCATACTAAACGCTTGTTACCACTGGTAATCAATGTCTGTCTGCTGAAAGTGCCTTCAATACATTCAACAACATGCGCCATGATGTGCCTGCTTCCAACTTTTCTCTTTCAGCTTCCTTTTTCCTTTGAAAAGATTTAGGCAACAGACGTCTTCCTTGAGTTTTTCTCCCCAATTCATTTTGACTGAAACTCTCCACACTTGGACCATCATGCCTAAGTTTATTTTTATCATCTATTCTTCCTATACTTGGAACTTTTACAACTTCACATTTATCTATGCAGCCTACGCTCTCTTCATTGATCGAAATTACATCCTTACCTTTCTTGCTTTGTTTTGACGTTCCTGCGTCTTCAGTCTTATGTGCATAACTTTTATAATCTTCATTTACAGCAGTTGCAAGATTTACCAATTTCTCGAGGTTTCTTTCTTCAACATGAGTTTCCAATTCTAAATTCTCAGTTGAGGATTTGAGAAGCTGCTTCTCAACTCTTGACGATTCACCACCTACACTTTCCTCAGAGATTCTCTTCCCTTTTCTGGACTCCTCATCCAACAACGTAAGCTTTGAAGTATCCGAAACCCTATCTGCCTTTATCTTGTCTCTTCCGACTTCCACTTGCCCATTGATTGTCTTAGGCAAAAGACGCATTTTTTGAGTTTGTCTCTCCAATTCATTTTCATAGCTCAAATTCTTGACGGAGGGACCAACATGCCTAAACTTATTATTACCATCTAAATTTTCTTTGGTCCGATTACTTAATGCATTCTGTCCACCCTTTTTGCTCTCTTCATTTCCCGCGGACAGGTGTTTTTCCACGTGATTTGCTTGATCAAAATGAGTATCTACTTCTAAAACCTGAGGTGATGAATCAAGCTTCTGCCTTTTGAATCTTGAAAATTCAAACTTTTCACTTTCCTCATAGATTCTCTTCCCTGTTTTCGAATTCTCGAATGAATTCCGAGGCTTTAACTGAAGAGGAGCTGATTTAAACTTCAACAATTCAACTGATTTCACCAATTTACCGCTTTCCCTCATCAAAACCCTAAATTTCTCCAATCGCAACTGACACTTCTCATCACCAATCCCTGAATCCCAATCCGACCGCAAATCAACAGGTTCTTCAACTCGAGTAGCATCGCAATTATGCACATCAACCTTTCGATCAACGTCCCGTGGGTGGTCGACGGACACAGACACTTCGGGAGTCTTCTCGAAGACGTCGCGAAGGGCGTTTTCGTCATTTTCATTTCTGAATGGCGAACTCTCCGGAAGAGACTCGATAATTATGGGGGTGTCCGCTACTAATTCCGATGACTCACTCTCGGTGTCTGCTCCTTCTTCGGCGACGAAGCGGCAGCGAGTAAGGCGGCGTTCCTGAGAGAGTGACACGCGGCAGAGTGGAACTACAGAATCAAAGGGATCAAGATCATAAGTTCCCATTTCCAGTAGATTTTTGTGGTTGATTGATTGAGAGAGAGAGAGAGTTGAAATTAGGGTTTTATTGTTATTTGGGGATTTGAGAAGCCGTTACTGATAATTTTCCCTCCAACTGTCGGTATGGATGTCATATCATATCAAACTAAAGACATGAAAATAAAACTATCTGGTCGCCCTACCGAACCGAGCCGAGCCAAAATCGAGTTGTAGGCTTGTTTAGAAGCTCTTTAATCTCGAGTTGTATCATTGTGTAATTAATAGACCCCAATCCGAGTTGTAGTCTTGTTTAACAACTTTTTTATCTCGAGTTGTATGCTTGTTTAAGAGCTTCCTCATCTCGGGTTGTAGCCTTGTTTGATTAGTTGTAGGCTTGTTTATCAGCTTCTCGATCCTTAGTTGTAGGCTTGTTTATCAGCTTCTCGATCCTCGAGTTGTAGGTTTGCAATAGCTTTCCAATCTCGAATTATCGCTAGGCTTGTTAACAACTTCCCGATCAAGTTGTTGGCTTGTTTAGAGCTTCAAATTACAAATTTATGTGGATTCTGATGTTGTATATCCTGTAGTCATTCTCATTGCTAATATTTGTAGGGAAAAAATATTGTAGGAGTTCATGATTTACATGTATTCGACTCATTTACTCTTCACTAAATTCTATTGGTTGCTTGTTATGTTGGTGCACATAATGAAATTTGAGTTGATTTATTTTAATTGTCGTTTTAAAAATTCAATATATATTTTTCTTATTTTTTTTAATCTTATTCTTATATATAATTTTAAAATATAATTATTTTATTTGCATAAAAATATGTGTAGGCGCGTAGCTAGTTAAAAAAGTCTTATTTTGCTGCTTCTAAATAATGTCAAAAAATTTAACATATTTTATCTAAATTAGATATGGAAAATCATCTATTTTAATTTGTATTATGAGACGAAAAGAGTAGTATTAATTATGATATTGGAAGAATACGATGCTCATGCAAATACAACACACAAAAGGATAGTTTAAGTGATAATCAAGCATATATTATTTTTCTTGAGGGAATTATTATCGATTAATTAATTCAACACATAAAAAACTTGTAATCCGGTAATCAATGCCAAAATCCGGTAATTCAACACATAAAAAACATCCTAGCTCGTCTTTGCCTGACGGCAGAAAAAAGCTTCAAATCATCTTTGGGTTCGGTTCTGATCGAGTTAGGCGAACCGGCCAACGGTTTGATCGTTGACCTCTTTTGCTCGTCAGATTTTGCTATTCCAGTTTATAACTTTGTGGCAATATCTGCTGCTTTCCTCGCCTTTTCATTTTACCTTCCTACCCTTGATCAGGAAGTGGAAGGTGAATTTGTTGATCTTCTTGAACCGATTCGGATACCCGGCTGCTCTTCGGTTAGACCGGATGATTTAGTCGACCCGGCTAGGAATCAAAAGACCGACGAGTACAAATCGCTACTCATTTGCGTTAGCAGGTTGCCGTTATCAGCCGGTTTCATCCTTAATAGTTGGGAGGATCTAGAACCTATCCCTCTAAAAGCACTACGAGAGAATCCATTCTTCAAAAAGCCGAATATTTTCCCGGTTGGACCGATAATTAAATCGAAAGAGTATCAAGTTATAGATGACTCGATTCCTGATCAATGCTTGGCTTGGCTAGACAAGCAACCGGTTGAATCCATCTATAAAGTTTGAAAACAATAATAACGTCGCAAGATACAACATCTTCGAACAAATTTGCAGTTGTCATCCATCTATTGCTATCTATCTCTGGCAATATAACTATGCAAATAATAATAAAAAAGAATAATTTGATTGAAATTTCCTTTTTTCTTGAATCAAAACTTGTCAAGTAGTTGAAAAAATCTTGGTGTGATTATATCATCAACAAATGAATCTTTGATATCAAAATAAGGCACTCACAGAACGGTGACGTTTAATGTACGTGAACTCCGAATACCGGTAATTAGTTTGAGGAGGTAAATGTAATTTTTGGTGATGTTTGAGGACCGTATTTGCATATTTCTATTCCCGTATAGACACGATTTCTTAGGTGCAATCAGTCTGAGAGTGACAGGCACAAGCACCGCCACCCACAGAGAGAAAAGCGCGCGAGAGAAATGTGATTGGGCTGAAGAAGAAGAAGGAGAGTTAATTTGTAATCCCTAAATATTCAACCGAAACGTTACAATTTGAGCCGTTTTATCGGATAATTGTTAGAATTTTTGAAGAATTTGAACAGCCCATCTCTTGAGCTCGCCAGTTATCCGGTACTCAATGCTTCTTCATTGATGTTTTCAGTTATTTGTTTAATTTATTGTCGTTTCATCAAAACGATTGTTTGTTTTAATCGATTGTGGTCTTTATTTTTAATCTGCTTTTAATGAATTTGATATATTGATTTTCTCCCTGTTATTGGGTTGCCAATTGCCATCGGCGATTGGGGAAAATCTGCAAATCTGTAGTAGTTGTGTGGAAACCCTTAATATCTTTTGCGATTGTTGTTGGGTGTGGCGTGATTTTCGATGATTGGGTCAGTAAAGATAGAACATTGAGACTATGCATTTTTTTAGGATCAGAATTCGACATTACGGGTATGGTATCATTCAAATGGCAAAATTCGCAAAACGTAATCCTTCTTTGGTCTTAATCAAATTAAGAAGAAAAGGATCTCTCCGTATTTTTGTTTTGACATTGGCATTAGCAGAATTCTAGTTGGAGTTTGAGTACCTGGTCATTGTAAAAACTTAGAATTGCAACTCTTCAATGGTCTTAGAATAAGGCGATAATGGTTATTTGGTCTTCGATTTTTTTTTTTTTTTTTGTTAGTTGTAGTTCTTCCGTTATCCTGATGTTTTCAACCGTCTTAGGGTTTTTTTAGGAGTTTGTTTAGACTTTGTATTGGGCTTGGACTAAGGGTTTACAGCAGGACTCTAATATCAGAGTCCATGTGGTGAATGAATATTGATAAGGATTTACTTCCTTTTCAGTGTCCAATGTCATTAGGGTTTTCCTATTCCATTGAGTATCAATGGAGATATTATATATATATATATATACATATTCTGTTTTCCCTTTGTGTTTTTGTCTCCTCTTTCTCCAATTTCTTAAAGCTTCTTCATCTCCTCTCTCTTGTTCCTTCAATCCTTCTTGACCTAAGCCATATGGGAGGCTCTCATTATTTTCATGAATCTTGTTGTAGTTGAAATCCTTACGATGTAGAGGCGGATCAACTCATTGACTTCTAATCGAATTAGGATCAACACAAGGAAAAGCGCCAAAATAAGGTATGCGATTAATTTTGGAGTAATAATTTTATTCGTTCGCTCCTTATGGATTTGAATAGCATCAAGAATTAAAGTTATAAATTTTAATTTTCTTCCATCCGTTTTAAAAGTATTGATGTTTGGATTTTATTTTTAGTTTGTTTACAATCAAAATACGTGGCCTTTTCTCTTAAAAATAGAAGTAGAGGCGATGTTTTGTCTTTTTTGTTCCTCAGATGGATTCCATCCCTCCCACCAATGTGTCAAGAATTCGTAGAAAATTGTTGGGGCGATTTCCTTTGGTTTTCTTGGAATTATTTTGAAAATCTCACTTATGTGGGTACAAATTTTGAGTTTATGATTTTGGTTTAGATAAACTTTCCTTTGCCGACCGAGCTGATTCCTTACAGTGAAATATTCTTCGATACCGGTTGGATTGCCCCGTGGTTATGCATTTGCAGCATGTATTTTCTCCACGCACATAATGTCCTCTTCTATGGTCGTTCCTTGTTTTCGCCATCACAATTCCGTAGTTTCCACCAATTTTACAAGTTTTGTGCACATCTAATTAAAGTCGCTTCATTCAATCATTTGTACACAAGAAAGTCTTTAAAAGTTGAGAATGAGTTGTGGTGTTTAAGCAACATAGCTGTGTGAACAATTTTGTCTACCTTGTGAGGAATTAAACATGTGCGCGTAAAAAATTGACCAAACTCCCCTTTTCTCAACTGTTGAGAGGTGGAAATTCTATCTGCTCTAATATCTATGAAATCTAATCTCCAGGTTTTCCAAGAATTCATTAATTTGAGGTAATAAAATTATAACCTCCGACCTAGGGCCTTTGTTTGTATCTACAACTTGAAGAGTTAAAAGCGTTGTAGTTGACTTAAAGAGTGAAATGAGAAAAGTGAACTAGCTTCGAGGTATTAAAAACGAGCTGACTAACTAAATTTATGTTCTATAACTATTTTCATTCACTTTTTAATATGCTTGGTTTTTGTGTTTGATGCATAAAAAGGTTTCCTTTGGTTGTGGTCAAACTCGATATTGTGCCTATTTAGTTGATATTTTGATCCCTGTCATTGTCAGCTGGTTATTTCTTTAGCAGCGTTTTAGTTTCATTGAATTAGAGTGTAATAATTTTAATAAAAGCCTCAGCCATAAATGTGTTGCTCATGAGAATTTAGTCTTACAAGGACTTGCTACTATCAATGGGGGTCTCTCAATGAAGAACCAAATCGATACAACAAAAGTATGTTTGATCGTAGTATGTTGTTTGGTCTGGCATAGGAATGAATGTGGATAGTCGTGGAGTAGTAAGTGGTTTTGTTGAAAAGAGCCAACATGTAATAGAGACAACTACATCTAAAGAGAGAAATTATTTGGTCCCACATGGGGACACAGACCGATCTCGGTGCTTAGAGGAACTTAGAGAAAGCCCTTGGTAGGCTTGGACAAATATTTATCTCTTGCAAAAATGTTGTAGAGTTGCTCTTAAAGACCTAAAAAGGTTCGTATTGATATTTATAAAGCTCGAGGATGAGTTGTTTGGGTTTTGCAAAGATGTGAAAAGAGAACCTAAATTGATCTTTATCTGCCAGCTATGGTGGATTCTTAAGATGCAGGAGATGATGTGTGGTTGTTGGTGTCTTAGAGCATCTTCAGTGGGAAGGCCAACTTCGAGGGCCAACTTTTGCCACATAAGAGGCACCTAAATTGAAAGAAAAAATTGGAGAAAAAAAGATGATTGATAATTGTGTGATATGGTCCACAGGTTTAATGATAAAATATAAATTTGGGTGGTAGAGAGAAATTCTGGAAGGAGGATTAAAAAGAGAAAACTTGTGTCTTTGTATGCCATGTCATCATATTAGAATCCAAACTAAGAACCGATCTTATAACTTGACCCTCCCACTAGAAATGCGCTTAGTTGACAAAAATTTCTTGGCAATGTTAAAATTGAGATCCTCTTATGGTAATACCTCTTTGCAATTAGTTTTTGAGGAAGTCTGCGTACATGGGTTTCCGTACCCATACCCCATAGAGTCTGGAGCCTTTACATTTTGAATTATCTTATTAAATTAAATGGCATTTCATTTTTCAAGATGACTTCATCAAATGAAATTCTATGAGATTTGAAATTTGTCTGAAAGTAATGATTTTTTGCCTATATTGTTCGTCTAGACGTCTAAATATCTATTGTTATGTTTTAATTCTAACGACAATTATTTACGTTCTTAGGTTGTTTTTGGAGTACTCTAGTACTTTGTTTATGAGTAATGGGGGTTCCAGACAGTATGTTGCACACCGAGTCGTCTAGAATGATTTCCTTGAGTAATAACTCTCGATTGGATGCAAGTTTGGAGAAATCTGCTATGGAAAATGGCCATGGTGGGACTCATGCTAAACAAAGACTTCTTTCTGCGGTTCGAGATTTTCCCCCTGGTTGTGGGCGGTTAGCATCACAAAAGTTTGCAATGGAAAAGGAAAAAGTGGTTCGTGTTGATCCTGCTGAATGTACAATGCACAACGACAAGAAAAATGAGACTAAGACTTGTCGAAGTGCGGTAAAGTCCGTGCCTCAACAAGCACCGGAAAACTTGATTTTTCGCGAGACTTCTATGGCGATTAAGCATGGGGATCACATGGAGTCTAAGGCGAAAGAACTACCAATTCTGGTCGATGACGTTAATCAAAGAGTGACGAATCCTAATCCCGCTCGAATAGTATTGCCAAGTATCGAGGTTGTCAAAGCTTTTGATCAGGGAGCTTTTGTGTCGACAGACTCGAATGAAGTGGATTTAGTTGCTCCGACGGAAGTATTTGCTTCAAGTGGCTTGAAATCACAATCGTCACCTAATTGTGCCTCCTCAAATGTTCTGAATGACAACTCAATGAAGAAGACAATAGCCAAACCTTATCCTCCAAGGAGAAAAGTTTCTGTTGTTAGAGATTTTCCTCCCTTTTGTGGACCGAATGCTCCTCCCCTAGTGAAGAAGTATTGCATTGAGGAGGAAAAATCCAGTTTTACAGACAAAACATTGAAAAAGATCGATGAAACTAACATTCGAACAGCGAAAGATAACTCTGAGAACGCAGCGGCTCACAAGCGCAAAGCGGAAAATTGTGAAACTGCAGTCGGAAATAAGGAAGAATGTAAAGGGAAAGTGTTGAAGAAAATGAGGAAAGGAGATGAATTTCCTGCATCTCCTGTGAGTTCTAAGAAGGTAGATGAAGTTGCAGGTGGAAAGAGTGTCAACAATTGCGTCAGAGATACTGAAATTTTGGAGAAAAATCTTGGGCTGGACATGGCTAACAAGAATTCTGAAAGCCTTGACAGAATGCCGATACATACCTCAGAGGGAGTTGTGCTAGCTCTGTCCGTACCAAGTTCTCTTTCGATGCCGCAGGAAAAAGTCAGTAAATCTGTACAGGTTGGCAGTGGGGATAAAAGCAAAGGGAAAAAACATGTTTGCACTTCACCTGGTACAGCTAAGAAAAGAACAGATCCTATGTTGATAAAGCCACTTAGGTATGCTGTTGGGGAAAAGAAACATGAACTAGAACACTCTGAGGAAACTTTAAAGAAACATACATCTTCAAATGAAAAGTTGCGCGAAGGCATGGGTCAGCAGCTGGTCTTGGGGGATGAAGAAGCTAATTTTGGAAATGAAAAGAGATCTAAGGAAGCTTCACGTAAACTGGTTGTGTGGAGTGGGGAACATTCTGAAGATAATCGCGGAAGTAGTAGGAGATCACGCACTCTTCACGTCAACCTGCCCCCTCGCTTCTTTAAATCAGGCTTTAAAGGTGATAACAGTGGTTCTATTGTCACTAGGAGTAAAGTGAAAGACACATTGCGGCTGTTTCATGGCATTTGTAGGAGGCTCCTGCAGGAAGAAGAAGCTAAACCAAATGGTCGACGAGCAAGGGTCGACCTTGAGGCCAATAAGATTCTCAAGGATAAAAACAAATTTGTAAACACAGGTAAACAAATTCTTGGGCTAGTCCCTGGAGTTGAAGTTGGAGATGAGTTTCAATATAGGGTGGAGCTTAATATTGTTGGTCTTCATCGCCAAATTCAGGGTGGTATCGATTATTTGAAGCAAGGTACTAAAATATTAGCAACCAGTATTGTAGCTTCAGGGGGCTATCATGATGATTTAGACAACTCCGACGTCTTGATTTACTCAGGCCAGGGTGGTATGGGCGGAGGCAAGCAAGATAAGCAACCTGAAGATCAGAAGCTTGAACGTGGAAATCTTGCACTAGCCACCAGTAAAGATACACAGAATCCAGTTAGAGTGATTCGTGGCACACCTAATTCATCCGATCCAAAGCAGAAGATTTATACTTATGATGGCCTATATTTGGTGGAAAGTTATTGGCAGGAATTGGGGCAACATGGTAAGAGTGTATATAAGTTTAAATTAGTTAGAATTCCTGATCAACCAGAACTCTCTTGGAAAGTGGTGAACAAGTCCAAGAAAATGAAATCACGAGAGGGTGTCTGCATGGCTGATATCTCACGAGGGAGGGAACCAATTCCTATATGCGCCGTGAACGCGATTGATGACGAAAAACCTCCTCATTTTGAGTATACCAAGAACATGATATATCCCGATTGGTGCCGTCCACTACCTCCTAGGGGCTGTAATTGTACGTCTCGATGTTCGGAATCTCGGAACTGCCCATGTGTGATGAAGAATGGAGGGGAAATTCCATACAATCACAATGGGGCTATTGTTCTAGCAAAGAATCTCGTCTACGAGTGTGGACCGACTTGCAAATGCCCTCCATCTTGCTATAATAGGGTGAGCCAGCACGGCATCAAATTCCAACTTGAAATCTTCAAACTGAGTCAATGGGTTGGGGTGTGAGATCTATAAATTCAATTCCTTCAGGGAGTTTCATTTGTGAGTATGCTGGGGAGCTCCTTGATGATAATGAAGCCGAGCAAAAAATGGGAAGTGATGAATATCTGTTTGATATTGGAGACAAATATGATGGAACCCTTAACAGTGAGATGTCGATCGTCATGCCTGATGTCCAATCAGCATCTCATGGTGGGGTTATCACTCGTGGCTTTACCATTGATGCAGCTAAGTACGGGAATGTGGGCAGATTCATTAATCATAGCTGTTCTCCTAATCTCTATGCCCAAAATGTTCTTTATGATCACGAAGACAACAGAATTCCTCATATAATGTTTTTTGCTGCTGACAACATTCCCCCATTGCAAGAGATGACTTACGACTATAACTACATGGTAGATCAGGTTCGAGATTCCAATGGGAATATAAAGGTCAAGAAATGCTACTGTGGTTCTTCAGAGTGCACTGGAAGGTTGTACTGAGGAGAGGGGAAGAAACAAAATAGTTTAAATTGAGCAGTAAGTTTCTTAGTCATCCTTGCTTAGTTGTTTGTCTATAAATATGAGTTTTTGTGCATCTGTCCATACATGGTGTATAGAAATTCTGACGACGACAAATCTTAAATACGCTGATCAGACTAAGGATTACTCTGATCTAAGAGCTCGTAAGGAAATCTGAAGCTTTATTACTGTATGTATATTTGCTTTGTTGGTTGGATTTTAAGCTTATGCACCGCCCACTGACTATTTGTAATTATTTTAAATTTTACCCTTATCTAAAAAACAACAGTTTGAATCATTGCCATATTACCAAGAAGTTAAAAACATTTCTGTAGATTTTCTTGTGTACTTGGAATGCTATTGAACCTTTGCTGATGATTTGGTTAATATGGTTGCAGGTTGTCTTTGACTCTCGGGAGGCGAAGGTTCTTAGTCGTCGTCTACAAACATCGTCGATTTTTCGATTCACAAGATTATCCGATGAGGAAGGAGAATGATGGCTAATATTTGGTTACATTTTGAAGATCCCTTAACTTGCAAGGACGTGTGTGGTTATGCGACCGTCCCGACGTTGTCTGTACTTTTCTGTACCTGTCTGTTATATTTACTGGTTTACATTACTCAGATCATAAGGTCAAAGTATTTTAAGCAGGTGAAATTTTGCACATGCAATTTTGTGCTTGTAATATTCTCCTCATTGATAAATTCGAATCCCCATGTTCAAACAAATGAAGTTTTAAAGCAATGTCGACTCATTTTTAGCACCAAACCAGATTATAATCGCTTTACTTATAAAGGAGAACTTCCATTTTTTTTTTTCATCATAATTCTTATCAGACTATCAGTGTTGGCGATGCGCATTTTGGCGTCGCCGCAATCCCGCACTTGGGCCTTCATTCCTGCAATTTTGCAAAATATTGCAGTTTTTGGGGACACTGCATCGCTCCATATCGTGATACATGTCTGATATTTTCCCGGACTGATGTTTAAGTCGTTTCGTATTGTTTTTGTGTTGTACCATGTAACACGATACGTATCAGGCCGATATCTTCAACTATGTATGTATATGATAAGCCTAATTCATTGTTCAGTTACTACAAAAAGGTAACAAATGCGGAATCATCCAAACCAAAAGAGAAAAAGAAAAATATTTTCTTCAAATATTTCTATTTTTCGATCCATGTGGTTCTTCCCCTTACAATCTCTTTACTATTGTACTCATGATCTCCTTCAACTTCAAGAAGGTGAGTAAACCCTAGATATGAACTGAAAATGTCTTTCCTAAATTTGTATTCACCATCAGTAATTTCAAACAATTTTTCATTATCCATATCAGGTTCACACAATGATTGAATCGTCTCTGATGCTCCACACTCTCTTTTGTATTGTAGAGTCATAGATGATAATTGGTAGTTCTTTAAAATTTGTTCTGGCATAGCCTATAAGAAGAAGAAAACAAATTAGAAATTCCTTAATACAGTAAACAATAAACAAATTATTTGGATTTAATTAATTAATTACCTCAACCATCCAATCAACATACTTCACGTATTTAACATGTTTATTCATGCCAATGTCGCTTCTCTCCGGCTATATTTATAGATAAAACAATTATGACAATAAAAAAAATATTAGAAAACCTTCAATATGTAATAGAATTTAGAATTTAGGGATTGGCCGATTTTATCCACATATAGCATACGAGTCATCTTGTGATTGGTTTAAAAGGTCAGATGAACTTAGCTAACGAAAAAAATGGTGCCATCTGACACTTCTTAACCGTGGAGGGATATGACTGTTTACCGTAATTCAGCAAAAGGATATAAATCTCGGATTGAAAAGAGGAGGGATGTACTTTTCTCGTCATCGCTATCTAGCAGAGACAAAAAATACCGTTTTCATATATTAAATTTACCTTCAAATATTCTTGTTATATGTTTGGCATCAACCAACTTGTTGATATTTTCAATTGTAAAACTTTGTTCGACTTTCTTCCTTTCAAGAAAGACGTGTGAAATTTTATCCCTAATTTCTTCGGGTATTTCAGAGATACTCCCAGTTTTTTCATTCCTCATCATGCATAAGCTGCATTTTAAAACAAACTTAAGACAACTAATCACTCGAAAATTCCATTTGAAAAATGATATTATGAATCGAAGAATAATAATCTGATCAAAAATATACTAAAATCGGACGGAGAGGGGGTAATTAAATACATGCCTCATCGCTCGAGCATGCAATTTTCCGGAAATGAAATTTCTAATGGTCCAATGTTTTTGAACTTCATTATTTCCAAATGGCGTAATCCATGTGTCAACTTCCAACACATCATCCCTGTTAAATCACACGGCTAATTTAATATTACCTCCGTCTTAAAATATTTGATGATATTTTATTATCTATGAGTATGTATCTCCTTTTCATGAAATTTGAGAAAATTTACCGGCATGGGTAGTTATCGATTTCGACTGTTAAGTTTTCAGAGAACCATACGAGATTGTGCCTTAACATTCCCATAGAAACACCGGTCTCATCCTCGCTTATTCCTGATGTCCTCAGATGGTTTATTGATGTGTCCTGAGAAAAACAAATTGTGTAATTTAACAAATGAAAAAACCCTTATTAAGTGAAAAAAGTTTAGAATAGACCATGCTTCAGATCCTTTTTTTTCCCCACTATTTTTGCGATTTATCCGATTAATAAGAACGAAGATTACCTAATGTAACATTATACGATTACCTAATATATCGTTTTATAAATGTTGCATAATTGAGTTCTCCGTCCATCCCAAAATACTTATCGATGTTTTAGTAGCGAAAAAAAATCATGTACAACAATTAAAAAGTAAGATATATACCTGAAGAAGATTAAGAATGCACTCAATAGTTGCATTCCTATGAGGACCAATATCATAAACCCTAACGGTGAATATCTGCCTGTATCCAGCGCCACCTTCAATCGGCATCCATTGACGGTGCCGATCAGCCCAGTATCTCTTTAATGTTTTGATAGAAATTTGTGGTTCTGAGTATGATGCTCTTAGACTTCTATAACCTCGGTTACTGATTCTTTTTGACATTGTTAATCTCTCATTCACAGCTTTAGTATTAAAATTTTGCGTAGTTTTTTGGCTCGTCGAAACATTATTAACAGTTGGGACACAGATTGAAGCCATTTTCTCTATACTTGTTCCCAGATAAGAGTTTTTTTTTTTTTTTATATATATAGAGAGAGAGAGAGCTCCAACTTGTCGGTAGAGGGATTTATATAAAAACAGTTCAGTACAGCTAATTTTTTCATTTCCTTATTAAAATAAACAATTAGAAAAAATCTTCGTTTTCCATGAATCTGATATATTTTTTATGAAAATCATGAATCTGATATCAGTTTCTCACTAAAATTATAATCACAAGTTAAGTTTTATTATTATACGTACTTTTCTGTATTATACTTAATAATCAAATTAAATTAACTTGCATAATTAACTAAGTAATTATTGATAAGTCTCTCGATCATTTCTTAATGACAATATGATCACATGATAATCGAGGCAGAGATTTAATTATGCCCTTGCTAGAAGTGTGAGTGTTGACCCGGTAAAAATGATTCTTGAACTAGTATTATTAAATTTATTCTGAGTTACTCAATAGTAATTAAGATGCTTAATCTATGCTTATCAAAAAAATTAAGTTGCAAATAAGTCAAATCATGTGATCATCACTAGTGGTCAGGTATAAATTTCATTTTTTATGCGTTTTGAGCACAAATTAACACTCCAAACAAACTATATATAATTAAATTAAGCTCGAGATTATAATCCTCGACAATACCGAGTATTGTTAGTATTTATTTAATAGACAAACTTTAAACTTACTAAAGACAACAACTTCCTATTATAAAAAGAAAGGATGGGAGAAAAATATAATTAATCACATATTTATTAATATTATTACCTACCATAGATATTAAGTATATATATGCAATATTTCACACAACAGATTAATTATTACTATACGGTTTCAAGCATAAGCCTACAGGCTGGAATAGTTGTACATTATTCAGGTCATCTGACACTAGAGATCCATTGACCAATATTATTTGTTATATATAGGTGTTTTTTTTTTTTTTTTTTTTGAGTTAAATTTTATATATAGTTTGCTAGCCCTGATAAGGCGTAAGCTTCTTTTCATTAAACATATCAATATATGGAAACGGCTCATCTAAGATCGGCTTCTCTCCTTCTCTGATCTCCAATGGATACACCATAGCCTCCACGGCCGGAGTTTGGAAGACGCCTATTGACAATCTACTGCTCTCCGAGTTCACCACAGCATGGTGATCTGCATTCTTAAACCTCCCATTGCATAGATATTGCGATCACATAAACATATAGTCAACACAATATATATATATATATATATATGAATATATCAATGTCATTACACATGTAGAGTAGAATTTTTTTTTTATTTTTTTTTTTGAAATTATATAGAGTAAAAATTTGGTAAAATAATAATCGATATATTAATAACTTCGTACAACTAATAAATTAGTCCCGCCCTACATTCAAGTTTTACATGTAATTGTATATTGAACTTTATAGACGACGCTTGTTGGGAGAGTAAACCTCAGACACCCAAAAAGAAATAATTAAGGGTACGTTCGTTTTGCGGATGCTCGAGCTTGCTTCAAATTGTCTCGGAAAACGTGTTTTTTTACTAAAAATGGCAAAAAACACGTTTTTCGAGACAGCTTGGAGCAAGCTGTACTTACATGACCATGATCTCCGAGGATGATGACAAAAGCATCTTCAATAGGTTGCACGGTGTTCCAAGTCTTGCCCTTATCTTTAGTGACTTGGAGGCCACCAACTTGATCCTGGAGAAGCAATGTAATGGTTCCATGGTCTGTGTGTCGGTCAAGTCCTAATGTGAGATCAGGTTGTGGGCACTTGGGATAGAAATTGATCAACATTTTGGCATTCAATTCCACACCAGCCTTTCTAAAGGCCTCCTTGTCTAATCCCATGGCCTCCGATAACATTTCAAGAATCATGCAATTAAGTCCTAACACTTCATTACCGTATCGCCTCATCACTTCTCTCCACCCTTTTGGTTTGTCCGGCCACCACGAGTAGTCACATATGGAAATTGGTTGAAAGTAGTATGACAGAAACTCACGCCAATGAGCCTTTCTAGCACCCTTCAATCATAAAATTAGAAATTTTCAGGGATCGAATTCTCGAGACCTCCGTGGAGATGGTATTTCCTTTGACTAAGACAAGCTTTTAGCGAGTAAATTTCAATTCAAGAAGCTCAATTTTTTACTCTTATTTATTTTACTTTTTTATAAGGGATAATGACTTTATTAATGTTCAACCCAAATGTACAATTATGAGTGATTAAGTTTGCTACTTCTGCGATCAAAAGCCAACGGATCAATTAGAAAAACGATCGAATGTGTAATATCCCAACTTAGAGAGTTATTAAGATTAGGAATATTTATCAAATAATTGTTATGTTAAAATTTTTATTTTCAAATCATGCAAGAAAATTAATGGTCAGTACTGCGAATAAAAATTGTTATAACGTAAATTTCTGGTAAGGAGTAAATTGAACTATTTTGAAAAATAAATGACATCTGATGTGAATGACTAGTTAGAAATATGGAAGTTTATTACTACCTCTGTCCCAAAATAGATGCAAATTTTTACATATAATTTTATATGTAAAAGTTTGCATCTATTTTGGGACGGAGGGAGTATTAGTTAATGAGAAGTTGAGGGATTATTTGATAAATTAGAGTAGAGATGGAATGTTCTAGCTGAATTAAGAAAAGAAGAAGAAGTTCAGACTCTTCATATCATTCCACCGAAAGAAAAATCATAACAGAGGAATAGAGATGGTTTTATAAGTCGTAACCCACAACAATCTCAAATTCACTTTTAATCATGATATGACCGATCATGAGGAGAGGAGGGGAGATTAGAAATTATGATATAAAAGTAAGATTTTAAGATAATCTATACTAATATATTCAATATAAAACTGAGATTGTATATAATCATGACACTCGACACAATATTGATGCAAATTTGAGCCATGAAAACTCCTGAAAAAATTAGTTTATTATCTAATCTTTAGCCTAATTAATTCTTCATGCATCTCAATCTTTAGCCTAATTAATGCATTTCAATACATGCATCTTAATCTTTTTTGTTGCCCATGTATTAAAAAAAACTACATTAAATGTTTTTGTTGGAAACATCGTATTTTAGATATGCGAATCATTTTTTATCACACGTGTATGGTCAAAATTTTCTCTTTTAATGATAGGACATATTTCAAAAAATATAAACATATCAGTTAATGATATGTATGTTTAAGTGATTGTGTGAATATAGTTGGACCCGAAATCCAACTCACATAGCATGTGTTGTCTATCCTTTGATCATGATTGTGTTAATTAATGTTGCAAATTAAAAGATAATAGATAGATATTATCATTATAATTAAGCATCCTACGAGTGAAATTTAGAGTTTAATTGGAGTAAATCGTCGAGACTAATTTGGTACAAGTCAAAACTGAGATTAATTTCAAATCATTAATTGGTAATTTATTATTAAGAGTAATTGTTACTTCATGATGAGAATAATTAAAGGACAGTAGGAGCAATCTTGACTATGTTGATTTGAAGAAGATTTTTATTTCGGTCAGACTTGACCAAAGTAGAAAAATTGAGATTAGAGGCAACTTTTATGTTAATATCGTTGGGTAGGGGTGGGCAATAACCGACCAAATCCATGGTTTTGACCAAACCGATTGATTTGGTTCGGTTCGGTTCGGATAGTTTTTTAAAATGGTTCGGTTTTGGTTTGTCAAAAAAATATCCATTTTATTTTGGTTCATTTGGTTCGGTTTAATTGGTTTTCGGTTAAAACCGAAAATAACCAAAATTAAGGAATATTCTTTATTCCCTCAATTGCCTTATCTGTAATTCTTGTAATAATACTGGGTCACTGTCCCCACAACATAACTATCGCCAAACACTTTTAAGCCTTATAACTTCTTCCTCTCCTTTAGCTTCTCCATCACTCTTTTTAACTTTTTTTTTAGAATTATTTTGCTTAAAGTTTTCATTTTTGGAGCAGTGTAATGTTAACTTGTACAGAAATTTTCTAGTTTTCATTTATGTCTTTCTTTCTTCATTCTACATCGGAAAGTCTATTTCTTCCATTGCAAGTTTTGCTACCTTGTGCACAAAGCAACAAGAAATCAAACATATATTATAAAATTGTAATTTGAGAAAAGTTTGGTTAAAACCGAAACCAACCAAAACCGACCGGTTGGTTTTTGGATATAACCGATTTTAAAATGGTTCGAATTTGGTTCATCAATTTTAATAACCGATATTTTCGGTTTGGTTAATTTTTTTAGATAACCGAACCGAATCGACTTTGCCCACCCCTATCGTTGGGAGTTCGTTTCGTGATTGAAGCCATTGAAGAAGCAAAAAAATCGGGACTGTTTTAAAGACGAAAAAAATAGGACTTAAAGTGAAAAACTGCAGTTTTACAGGGACTTAAATGTCAAAAATACAGAGATGCTGCTGCAGATTAAAGATGAACAACTGGACTGTATGAGTGGTGTCCAAGGAACTCATTTTATAGCTATTAATTGAATATAAATATAGAATTATGTGATTGGTTATTAAGAAAGAAAAAGTGACAATTTTTCTTATAAAAGGAAGTTGTAATCGGGAAAAAATTAATGAAAAAATTAATTTTCTTCAAGATGTAGATTCTTAAAGTTTTAATTTTTTTTTTTATTTCATGTTTTAGTTATGAATAAATTTGAATTATAGTAGTATCTATCTTTGTTTTCATGTTTTAAATAAAAATTTCTTCTTTTCTCCTTCAAATGGCCATATCATAATGCCATCATCATTCCAAGTCTCTATTTTCGTGTTCTTCAAGTCCAGAAATTATTTTTCATTTGCCAAGTCTCGATTTCAGTTTGAAGCAGGGAAGAAAATACAAATTTTCAAAGTTTCGAACATGAACTTTATTTTCTTCATAAAACTAGGGATCAAATAGTTATTTTTGAAAACTTTATTGTAGGAGTCCATTGCTCTTCTTGTTGAGACTTTGGGTTTCTTAAGGTTTTTTTAAGAATACATAATTGATATCCTCATTGAGATTAGAGGCAACTTTTATATATATGAGCCCACTATGAAGCCAAGGTTAGTTTTGTGTTAATCGAAGTCAAGGTTGATTTTGTGTTAATCAAAGTCAAAAGACGTGGAGATGTACGTTATCTATTCGTCAAGCGGATTCCCCTCTTGTGAGCTAGTATAATGAGGACGGACCCACGGTGAGGCCGAAATTAGTTTTGTGCTAACCAAACTCAAAAGACATGGAGACGTTCGTGACCTATTATATAACGAGGATGGGCTAACGGTGAGACCGATGTTGGCTTGTGCTAGCCAAAACCAAAAGAGGTGGAGACAAGTCGTTATGACTAGATTGGATTTGTTAGATCATTTTAGTTTGTCTGCATTCTAAATCGATAATTCTTCCTAGACTTAAAGCGGATTTCAATTTCGCAAAACTAATATTGATAAAGAATATAAATATATTCGGTAAAGTTTTCGAAATCTTTAATCTGTTTTCAAACATCTTTGGATATATCGATTATTAACTAATCTATATTATAATATTTTGTATATGCTACTTAATGAGCTGTCACTCATCCAAATATTATTTAATTCTTTTTTTATAATGTATAAATTGAGAGATTAAAGAAAGTCCATGAGGATGTCTGAGTTCATATTAAAGATGTATACTTTTTTCATTTTTTTATTAGATTTTACTACATGTTGATAGAATTAAATACAAATATAAATCATTGTAACAGTATAATAATTTAAATAATTTAATATTTGTTTAATTGATATATGGTATTATGGTGATCTTAATCATGAATTAAGATGATTAAGGCGCCGGTCATAAACGGGTAGGATGGTTTCGGGTCATGACAGAAAACTCCTCCATATATTAGAAAAATGATCCAGCGAAACTTTGTCTCACCACACGAAAGCAACATTCAACCATTAGAAAGGAAAGAATTCAGAAGATCCAAATATATGATGAAAACACAAAATGTAACATCAAATTAAGTCACACCAGAATACAGCTCAGTTTTTTCACTGATTCTTCAGATGAGAAAAGGGATCAATGATTAAAATGTTCTAGCTACTACTCAAATGTTTTCTTAGTGGAACAAATATCTAACGAAATAATATGACCCTTTCTTTTAAGAAATATCAAAAGAATGAAAGATGACGTGAATTATAGAAGTGCATACTAGACATGGAGTACCTTAAAAAGGCTAGAGACAATGAAACCATCTCTCTGTCCATCGGACATGTCAAACCTCAATTTCTCCTCATCAGGCAAAGCGAAAAACTCGTTTGACAAACTGATCATGTCTGAAATAAGCTTTTTGTTGACGCCATGTTCGACAAATTGAAAAAGGCCCCATTCCTCTAATGCATCGGCAATCTTCTTACAGATCTCCTCCCTTTTACCGCCAACTTGATCTATCCCGGAAAGTGAAATCACAGGAATTTCGCTGCTGAAGAGATTGTGAGGAACTCTAGAACGCTCCTCTTCTTCTCTGACAAAATCAGGAGGCAGAATTTTCTGTGCTGCTAGAGATGTCAGTGTTGGTGGTACAACAGCCATGGTCGGAATTTTGATCGTTCAACCTCTATGTGATTTTTTTGAGGATGCTAGTTCGAACTAACTTATGTATATAAAATAAATTAAATCAAAACACTAAATAATTGCCAAATAATTATGCATAACTAGGCCCATTAGTCCGATGATTATCCGGATGGACTCCTACTCTGAATGTAATTCTTAGAATTAAAAAAATTATTTTATAATTTATGTGAATGGTTAAAGTATTTTCTTTGAGAGATTATTACTTCGACTAAATAGATTTTGAGTTGATAGATTTATATTAAATATATAAAAATCTTTTTTTTTTTTTATTTTTAAAAATGGATTTTGATGGTACTATAAGATATATGTAAAAAAAAACTACTTCCTTTACTTTCAAGAAAAAGAAAAAAGCTACCCCTCTGGCTGGTAATAAAAATCTGCTTTGTCCTCTTTTATTATCATTTTTTAACTTCATATTGACCCAATTTTTTTTACACGACATTTTTAGGAGGGAGTAGTTTGTAATTAAGAAATTATTTAACTATTTTTTTTTTTCTGAATAATTCAAAAGACAAAAGGAAAAAAAGTTTTTCATGTTCTGTTTAAGTGCTGTCGGTGGTTCTTTGAATCTAGATTTCAGAGCAAACAAATTCCAACCCACACATCATGTCAAAATATTATTTCTCGCGTCTCTCAATACATGTAATTTTAAATAAAGACGGATCGAAAAATGGAATTTGGGTAGGATCGAAAAAAGAGTAATTAAAATAAACATAATTTAAATATTTTTAGATAAAAATAATGATTATTGATTGAAAATATATTTACATGTCAAAAATAAAGGCGCCTAATTTTCATGTCACGAAAATCATTTACAATTGATTCTACATCAATAGCTTCAACAATTTCTTTCTCGATATATACGAGTAAAGAATCAGAGATGAATTCATCTGCAATTTTGTTACGAAATTTGTTCTTAATGATGTTCATCGCTGAAAAAGATCGCTCCGTAATAGTGGTGGAAACTGGAAGAGTGAGTATAAGAGTCACTACTCTATATACGAGAGGATAAATCAAATATTTTCTTGTACTTACCATCCATGTACACAAATATGAAATGGTGGATAGTTCTTGAAAATCTAAAGATTCTATCATATGACCAAAATGCTCAAATTGCACTCTTAATTGCGCCTTCTCATGTCCAGCAAAGTCTTGAGGATAATATTATCCACCAATGTGAAAATTTCATCGATTCTAAATGAATACGCATCTCCTTTGGATCTAAAGCTGAACTAAGAGTAAGTAATTTCATCGCGTGATCATTGAACTTACTATTTAATTCATGTAGTTGAGTATCAACCAAAGCATTAAAAATGTCCGCCTTATAATGGTGCTCCGTAGTAATATCTTCTTGCTGATGATGAGCCCTTCCTCTTCTTGCAATATAACAATCATCCAAATTTGAAACAAGTATGCTTACGAATTCACAAAAAGTATTCACATTTTTTATTAGATCAGCATATCCTTCATCTCTTAATTCCTGAATCATTGTCTTGGTAGATTTAACTACATCCATTGCATTTAATATATCTTGAGATTTAAGTTGTAAAGTGCGGCACAACAAGTCTGTAATCTTAAGAAGTTTCATCACGAGATGTAAAGTGAACACAAATTCAATAATGATATATCTACGTCGGCACATTGAGTTGAAGTAGCTCCATCATCAATAATGATCATCAAGATTTCACATGTTGCACTAAACATATTGATTAATCTGGATATTGATCGTAAATGTGAACTTCACCGTGTATCCCCAACTCTTTATAAATTATAAACTTGATTAAGCCCTGTTCTACTTTTAAGCTCATTAATAGCAAGCAAATGAGCAATATTCTCAGCATGTACAGCTTTCAATTGATCACTGTATTTATAGGAAACACCAACAATAATAATGATAGAGCTCAACTTTGTAAAGAATTGGTGAATGAGGATAACCTCCTTAGAAGCAGCAACTAGTGCAAGTTACAAACGATGTGCCATTCAATGGACATAATGAGCGTAGGGAAAAAATGTTCAAAATTAAAGCTTGTAATCCATTAAATTCCCCTCTAATATTACTTGCACCATCATAGCCTTGTCCTTGGATATTCTGCACATCAAGATTGTGTTGCGAGAGTACAAAAAGTATGTCATTTCTTAATGTCGATGCAGCAATGTCTTTAACATGAACAAGCCCAAAAAATCGCTCTTGCACATATCCATTCTTATCGACAAATCTCAAGATAATAGACATTTGTTCTTTTTTAGATTCATCTTGTACTTCATCAACTAGTATGCAATATTTAGCATTCCCAATCTCTTCACGAATAACTTCCTTTACTCTTCTTGACATGGTGTGTAAGATTTGCTTTTGTATCGTAGGTGAATTATATATAGCATTTTGTGGAGCGCTAGCTATGGACGTTGACACATCCTCATTATAAGTAGATAGTGAATTAAGTAGAGCCTGAAAATTCCCTTGCCTTTTTAATTCTTTACGCTCATCGTGACCTCGAAAAATACATCCTTGAAAAGCAAGCCATCTAACTAGATGGACTGCAACTTTTACTTGAACTCTAGTCTCTTTATCTTTATGAGATGCACGCTTCTCATATCTTCTTCTAAGATGTGCATATTGATTCATGAGATCACTCAATTTACTTTCAGCAATTCGATGATGGGAATGCTTCTTTCCAATTCTTTTAATTTTGAAATCCATCGACAGTGAAATCATTTGATCCGGAAGGATCATTTTTGTGATGAAATAAAAAACACAGAAGACAAAATATAGCATCTTTGGTTGGAGAATATTTGAGCCACGCTGGAAATTCCTTATACCATTTCACTTGAAAATTCCTTCGATGTTTTTTTTCCAGTTTTCGGATATTCTGCGAGAATGCATTGAAACAGTCCGGCTCCAATATAAGCCCTTCGAACTTCATCTTACTTATTGAAATCATACTTCCATATTTGTTGTCGTATATCTAGATCACGCACTAAGGAATTGATATCAAAACTATTATTGACATTAGTTGCTTGAGACCTAGGAATTGGAGGAGCACTAGAACTTGGATTCTCAACAAAAAGTGGAGTTTCTACTTTCTGACGCTTAGGATCAGGTTTCTTGAAAAGTCTAGGATTTTCTTTTACTTTTACATTTATAAACAAAAATAAAATTTCACATAATTGATATATGAATACATAAATGGATTCAAAAACTCACACACATGATAATATATTAATTAGATTAAGACTTTACTACTAGTTACAACTTACAAGTTATAACTTATAAACATACCGTAAATTGCACAACAAGCTGAACACTTGACTTGAAGTAAGTAGCTAATTGAATCAAATATTCTTTAAAAGTAGATGTTAGAAGATAACATTAATGCTATAATAAAAATAATGAACAATAATCGTAATTAAAATTTAGAAATAGACATAAATAAAAATATAACAAATAATCAAATATATAATTCGAATTGTTTTGGTTGATTAATCGTACCGTGCCGTAATCGTCAAGTTCAATTGAAATGTAGACGTCTGGCGTGGTGGCAAAAGCAGCAGCAGCAAAAAAAGAGAAGAAAGAAAACTAGCGTCGAAGTAAGTAGCTAATTAAATCAAATATTCCTTAAGAGTAGAGGTTAGAAGATAACGTTAAAGCTATAATAAAAATAATGAACAATAATCGTAATTAGAATTTAGAAATAGACATAAATAAAAGTATAACAAATAATCAAATATGTAATTCGAATTGTTTTGGTTGATTGATCGTATCGTGCCATAATCGTCAAGTTCAATTGAAATATAGACGTCTGGCGTGGTGGCAAAAACAGCCACAACAAAAAAAGAAAAGAAAGAAAAACTAGCGTCAAACTGTCAATTGAGTTTTGATTACTACTAGGAAAAAAATTTGTGATTCTTGAATTAGGCAGTAGCTTAATTAATTAAACAATATGTATTTTTTATGGGTTGAAATAATTGGGCTTAGCTTAATTAAATAATGAAAATCTAATTTATATTTGTTTTTTGAAAAAAGAGGGAAATGTCATTTCTGAGAGTTGAACCCAGGTCCACCACGCCTTATGCCGTTACGATCCAAACATATATATTTTTATTTTTCAAATGTCTAATTATATATATTTCATTTTTTTTTGAGACGGGTGGGACCCGAGTCCCCCATTGATAATGTGGGTCCGCCCCTATTTTTAAGGTATTAACATAAAGAATAAGGAGAAAGAGAAATACAACATATTTTGATCTCAATTATACATGAGAATCGTCTTTTTGAGATAAAGCAAACATATGTATTGAGAAACGGAGAGAGTAATAAACAACTTGAAACCAGATATATATTGATGAAGCATATATTCCTTTTAACAAATCTATTGCTATACAAGGCGTTCTAGCCAGAGGCGGATCTAGGATTGGACGTCGGGTGGGACCGAAATAGTCATGAATTTTCAGGGGACGGATGCATGATTTTAATTTGGTTAGTCACAGAGAGTTAATTATCGATATCAATTAAGTTGATGATATTTAATCTTGATATATTTTTTTTCCATAAATAATAGTGCAACCAATACGTAGTATTGTGGGGATTGTGGAAAATTTAAGTCGCACCGCAAATTTTTTTTTTATTAAATTAAATCATCCTACATAAAAAAATTAATCATAAATAATAATTAATTTTACTAATCGACAAAAATTTTAATTAATTTAAACAATTTTATTATATTAGAATTTATTTGAAGGACTACGAGGACTATATATACTATCCAATTTATATTTAAGGACTGTATATCAATAAATATTATATGTAAGGATAAAACTTTGACAATCATATGTGTAAGGATATATGGATATTATATAATTTAAAAAATAAAAGAGAGAAGAAAAAAAAATAACAAATAACAAATGGTGGATCACGTTGGATTCGAACCGAGATGACTTGGTACATTCAAAAAACACCTTACCACTACGCTACACTCAGCATTGATATCTATTTTTCGAATAAAATTTATATATTTAATTTTTGTAATTTATTTTTATCAAAAATTTGGGTGAGACCCTGGTTCCACCCAAAATATATGTGGGTCCGCCCCTGGTTCTAGCAGAGATGTTCCCAGCCGATACAGGTCTAAGCCTTTTGATTTAAATGGCCTTAACATGATTAACATTTCTAAGGGGAACAAATCTTGCAAATCCCTAAAGTCAGAAGAGAGATCTATTTGGGTACAACTTTTCAGGAAAGATCCTAGAGTCAGAAGAGATATGCTGCTGATTCTAAGGTGAGCAGAGTTTGATCAGAATAAGTTGTAGGAATTTGATTTCCCGTAAATTTTAACATCAAAGTACGTTCTCATGACATGGAAGTGTTATATAAAGCAACCTTTGTATTTCAGCCAAGTCATTTCTACAGATGTTCTGCTATTCATATGAGAAACTTAATATTGTAAAGGTGTTCGATCAAATGCCTCTAATAACAGTGAAGGAAATGGCAGCAGTAATAAAAAAAATAAAGTTCCGCACTTCATAATAGTCGATTTTGTATCAATCGGTTATAAAGGCCTTTAGATTGTCTGATAGTTTAGATTGATCAATAAGCCCCGTAAAGGTATAAGCTTCATTTTATACATGTCACTATGTGGAAACGGCTTGTCCAAGATTGGCTTCTCTCCGTCTCTGATTTTTAATGGATACACCATAGTCTTCGTGGCTGGAGCTTGGAAGATGCCTATGGTCAGTCTGTTATACTTTTAGTTCACCACAGCCTGGTCATCAGCATTCTTGAACCTCCCATTGGATATAGATACAGTCACATAGTCAAGCTCATCAAGAGAAACCATTTGCAATAAAACACCATATCCCCTTAAATTCTGAGTGAGTTTATTAGCTAGACCCGCCTTTCTCTGTAGCACGACATATGCCGATCTTTAAACGCCCATCCCAACCAGCTCTTCATCGAGTGAATAGCCACCTGGATTAATACACATTTTTCAGATGGTTCAATTTT